>NW_027505066.1:0-256510 GCF_021521415.1 Bidens hawaiensis | reverse complement strand
TTTAATTGGGTTTTTTTATATATTGTGTTATAGATTTTGATTATTGTGTTTTTCAATTGTTACTCATATTAAAGATAAAAATTAAAACAAAGATTATGTTATTGTGTCTTTTTGTTCGTCATTGTGTCTTTGTGCTCAACATTTGTCTTTCTACTTATCATTGTGTTGTAGTCATTGTGCGTTCATGGTCTTTTGTTCAGTATTGGCATGTGTTATTCACTTAATTTGAGAAAAATAATATTATGTTCGTTCAAGTCATTGTGTAATATGTAGTGGCCATTTGTGTTTTATGTTTCAAGTCATTGAGTTATATGTATTCACCATTGTGTCTTACGTTTCAGGTCACTGTGTTATATGTATTCATCATGTGTTTTACGTTTTAGGTTATTGTGTAATTGCGTTTTAGGTATTAGATATTTTTTTATTATTTTATCATTATATTTACATATTATTATTACACAACGGTGTTATTAATATTTAGAAAAAAAACACAATGATAAGTTGAAAGACACAATGACAATGTGAAAGACACAATGACAAAAAATAAAATAAAATAAAAAAGACAATGACAAATAGAAAGAAAGACACAATGATGAAAAAAGACACAATGTTAAGCAAAAAGACACAATGACGTAATTTTTTCTTAAATATTTATATAACAAAATTGTGACATTTGAGCCAAAACAAGGTACACCTCAGTACGTATTTATCGATTAAGCAAATAAACGCCTTTTGCGTAACAAACGAACGATTAACCGAACGGGTTGGGTTATGACCCAGAAATCCCGGGGGGCCATCTATAAGTGTTATACGTTTAATACAAGCTAAAATATTAGTAATATGGCCTTAGTTCGATAGCAAACAAGTTAAACGAAAACATGCTCGTTTAACTACCAGCTATAGATTTAAACGCGAAAAATAGTTACAAACCAAGCATTGCATCATCCGTTAAGCCGAAAAAGACTTACCAAACACTTATTTGAAATGTTTTAAACGATCCGTGAAAATATTTTCGAATTTTACGAACGTATAGTATGTTTTTATAATTTTACACAAAACTAGCCGAAAAACACTCGTTTTGGCACTGTTTAACATACCGATAAGTTTTTCGTGCCAAAAACCAATCCCGATATAAATTTGGACCTGGACTTTCGTGTTTGGGCCTGTAAAATCAGTTAATGGGCCAAAAATAAGCTCAAGGGGGGGCCTAAGGAGGTCCGGCCGCAAGGTTTTACCCCCCCCCCCCCCAAGGTTTTTCTTTTTTTTATAATAACTTTGTTAGATATTTTTACACATATTTTCACATACAAACTTCTGGAATTCTTCTTCTCCAGCCAAAACTAGCAAGAAACTAGGTAAAAATGTCTTAAATAATCGATTTTCGGCTCGTTTAAACTCGTTTAACAACATATAAACATGTCTTGATTGTTAAAAATCATAGTTAACCATGTAAAACTCTCAAAAATCATTCAGAAACATACTTTGATCTTAAACCTAGTTTCAAATCAGAATCATGATCTTTTTTGGCTATAAACACGGATTAAAGGGTTGAAACGACATTTTTACGGTTCAAAAGTTCTTTTTTGGTTACTAGCCGAAACCCTAATTCAAGGGCTGTTATGTTGATGAAATATTGCTTGGTTTGTGATATAGGACCTGTATCTAGCCTAAATAGGAGCACAAGAGCTTGAAAAGTTGATTAGAAGGCGGAAACGAACCAAAACCGCTAAGGTAATGCCAAAACACTCGCTTACAGGCTGTTTAGGTTGAGGTTGTGATGTGCAAGCTACCCCCAAAGTATAAAATCATTTTTGTTTAAGTAAATATGCAAGTTATCCCCAAAGTATAAAAGCGAAAACGGGGATGAAATTACTCACCTGGAAAATAGTGATGTCGATAAAGAAAACTTGGAATAATAATAATAATCATCAAGAAAGTGAGCCGACGGTTTAATGTACGTGCCCTAGATTGAAAGATCCTGAGTTAACATTAAGTATTGACGATGGACTATAAATGACATAAAAATGCATAAAGACAAAGCTTGGGTTTTCAGGAGTTTAAGTTATATTTTAAAAAATGCGGTTAAATAAATTAATTATAACATAAAATGTTTTACATGAAACCGGGTCTTTGATGTTTAGTTTTACCCAACCTTTGTTAAGTCGTACATAGGGGAGTTGGTTTAGTGCTAGTGTGCACGATCCCACTAATGTAAGCATCAAGATCCGACTTTTAAGATTTGTTCGGTTTAGTCGGTTCGGGACTTAATAAAATAGCAAATCAACATCCAACTTACCAAAAATTTTTAAATATATGAATAACTTCAATAAAATCAGTAGCTTAAACAAGTTTGAGGATTTTTATCAATTAAAGTCCCAAACTCGGGTTTAAGCGAGTGTAAGTCGGCCCGATCTTGGTATAAAACCAAGTTTGGTTCCGACATACCCTAATCTTAGAAATATGAAAAATATAAAGTGCAACATGAGTTAAAAATATTTGGAAAGATATTTGGTGGTTTGAACGGTGACTAGCTCACTAAGACGAGTAGTTCGACTTTTACTCGGTTTTTACCCGAAACTTGGTTTAAGCCAAGATTTTTTCTAACACTTCCAAAATCTTAAGTAACATGAGATATAAAATAAAACATTCAGCAGTGGACGAATCGAGACAATAAAAAGATCTTGAGTGACCGATCCGGCAGAACAACTCAAAAGATAAAGAAGTATCGTTAATTTCTTCATGCTCGTTCCAAGTTCGAAGTACCAATTGTACAAATAAGAATCCACTTCGTTACATGATTTCTTTTTCATATAGATAGATATAGGATCTATGGAGCAATTACTTAAAAGTACATTTTGGACGCTTAGCCCAAGTATCATATTTGGTTATTTACTAAAATCGCCCTTTGGGGGGGGGGGGGGCGCTATTCGATGAAGAAAACATCTTTTAGGAAAGTGGTTCAGGTAGCTCAGCTGGTTAGAGCAAAGGACTAAAAATCCTTGTGTCAGTGGTTCGAATCCACTTCTAAGCGGGCCAAGGGTCCAAAGGCCGGATTTTCAAATTCAAGTGCAAGAGTAAGCCAAAAAATGTGAGCGCTCCTGGGTCGTTGCGATTACGGGTTGGATGTCTAATTGCCCAGGCGGTAATGATAGTATCTTGTACCTGAACCGGTGGCTCACTTTTTCTAAGTAATGGGGAAGAGGACCGAAACATCCAGATCATAATGACTCTAGTGAATAACTAAAGAAAATAGATAGGTGGGAGATAGAAAACTAGCATAATTAGTTGAACTGTGATTTGAATATTAACTAACTTGTAAAAACAGGTGTTCGGTTTTACTCGGTTTTTACCCGAAACTTCGATTCAAGCCAAAGTTTATTCTACACTTCCATATCAACCATATAATGACTAAAATATGAAGAAAAACTCAGGTCTAAAGTGTTTGATGCAATATGGTTGCTTAAAAGTTAATTATAGTGCTTAAACGAGTGTTCGGTTTTGGTTCGGTCCTTGACTCGGTATGAGATCGAGGATGGTTACCACATTTCCAACACCATAGAACTAAAATATAAAGTAAAACTCAGATCTAGAATATTTTCATGCAACATGGTTGTTTAAAAGTTAATTAAAGTGTTTAAAACGAGTGTTCGGTTTTGGTTCGGTCCTTGACTCGGAATGAGACCGAGGATGGTTACCACATGTCCAAAACCATAGAACTAAAATAATATAAAATTTCTAAATCTAAACTCACACAAGAAAGTTAAGCGAGTAAACTTCCCGAAAACGACCCAAACGGGCCTAAAATGCATAAATTAACTTAAAAATGTCCAAAATCCTTAAACAAAGATGAAAATGGTTTTCTTAATATAAATTAACTTAGAACAATTGAAAATAACAAAAACATATTGATGTTCGGTTTATTTATACATATCTTAGTGTGTTAACTTAGTCGTTTTATTCGTTTAGTTTAGGAACTTTGGTACTTCATACGTGTTTATTGTGTTTCAGGTCACAGGTACTTAATGCGCTTAATTTGGACCTGTATGAGCACGTAATGAAGACCCGGGATGTCCAGCACGTATACCGAGGCAGTTATTTGGAATTGCTGAGTGAAGCCACCCATCGCATAGCGCAATGGGTGTGGAAGGCAGGGCAGCGCGCTACACGATGCCCTTCATTTTGGACTACGTTGACTTTTGGTCCATCGCGTAGCGCGATGGACCAGAGGAGGGGACCATCGCGCTACGCGATGGTCCGCACAGACGGGAAAGTTAGGGTTTTTATGTTATATTCGTTTTGACGACCCTAGAGGCCATTATCGAGTTTACAGAGTAGTTTCCAAGGAGAATAGCAGCCGATCATCATTTCCATTCATCTAGAGTCCATAGATATGATCCAAACCATCATAATCGAAGACCGAGAGATGCCGAGACGCGGCTAGACCCTTCGAGTCATACCCGGGATGTAGAGTATTGTATCTAACTGTTATTTTCTCATGTACTAGAACGATTGATTGTATTTATTTTGATGTTAATCTATGAGTATTGATGTATAGTATTATTGTGCACAACGTCAGTTTAGGTTTATTTCTATTAGAACGATTAGCGTGCCAGTTGCTATGATAATTGCTTATAAGATTGTTTTGACCTGTTAATTGTGAGAAAGCATACGTTTGCCCTTAGTTGAGCCACACTGGCAGGGACTGTTTGATAACCAGTGCCGTGTGTTAGCGAGCGTGGATGCCTAAGGTTTAACCGGTTAGTCAGTCTGTAGTTGACATAGGATAATTTATCTGTTATGTGCATGAGTTTGCTGTTAGTTTGCTTACTTGAATTCCTGGGTGTGATTTGCTTTGTTAATTGATTGAATACTTAAGTAATTGTTCGTTTATTATAAAACCAAACTGTTTGCTAGTGTGATCAGCACTTTGTTAATTGAACTACTTCATAATGTTAGGAATTGATTTCACTTCACACTGACCACATACTCCTCGTGTTCGACACCCTACTTACTCTGACTAGCTTAAGGTGATTAGGACACTGATTTAATTGTTTTTGACTAGATAGCGACAGTCTAGCACATATACCCGCAACGGATTGAAATTTAAGATTCGGTTCTGTTGATTTTAAGTCGAACTTAAGCAAAACTAACTAGAACAAATTGCAAGTTCAAACAATTTGGGAGAGAAGAATGAAAATGTGCATGGAAAAATGGCTGAGATGGGTGGGTATTTATGGGGAAAGATTAAGGTTTGAAGGATTGGATAAAAGTTTTATCCAGCGGATAACTGGTACGCTTTAATGCTTTATTTAAAAATGAGTTTTGATTTAAATAAATTATAACCAGAGATAAAAACATGTTTGGAGGATTTTAGAATAATTATGGGTTAAGTCTTGGTTGGTTTGGATGGCCTACAATACGAGTTCGGGCATTAAACGAGCTTAAACGAACCGAAAACGTTAAAAAACTGATATTTTTTGCTGAAATGAGCTGGGGCTGCTGATGTGCAGCGGGTTGAGACTAGCCCTACGCGTCACGTAAGGTGCGGTTCTTGGCCAAACTTTGCTTTTTTGCCAATTTTAGTCCTTGTAGTTCGTTTTAGGTCGTTTTGAGCACAAAATAAGCGTTTTAAACACTGTTAAAGACTTTGGAACGAAACGAAAAATATGAAACATGATTATAACATAAAATTCATTGTTTGATTAATATCCAATGATCCGAAAGCCAAAACGGGTTGGGTTTACAATACAAAAACAAGTAAAAGTGCGAACCCGAAATGACGAATGTCACACTTTGTTTTTTTAAACTAAAACATTTATGGACTAATTTCCTATGTCAAACTCGTTCCGGTAAGATATACAAACTATTGAATCAACTCCTCATTTGAAGTGAGTCAAATATAGCTGCTTTTTTTTTTCATCAAATGACTTGTAATCTTATAGTATCAAGGTGTTTAATAAATGTATTACTCCTCAAACTTGTTAAAGTTCTAGTCCTATAGCAAACATTGAGGTAAATTTAGAAGTAGAATTACGACGTGTGTGAATTAGCCGTTAAAAAAGTATATTACACTTAAAAAGAAAACTCTGTAAGTGTATTATGTGTTACCTTCATTCCTCGGTTTAAAATCAATTCATATTGAAGTTTTCATAATAGAAACAAGCATGTATCTTTATTTTGTTTTACGTTTTTTTTATAATATTTCTAATAATAAACATATTTGCTGTTGCTGCTTTCTTCATTAATGTGAAAACTCCATACCAACTCCTCCTAGGAAAAGAACTAATATACTTGCATACAGTTCACGTGCTGATTGGAGCCCACTAAAACAGTAAAACATAATAATTTTGTACCACAATAAATTATATTTGTCGTTGCTTTCTTCATCAATCATTGAAGAGGTAGGTCCCAGCAGAGCCCAGTTGGACCCGCAAGACTCACCTTGAAGAGGGACGTCTGCGCAAGGACCAACTGGTCCCGCAGGACCCACCATGCTCAGAGATGAAGACCTTACGCGCAGTACGCCAGCTGTTCCCGCAGGAAAAGCCTCCCAATGGTGAAGTACCCCGCCTGTTCCCGCAGCTGCGGATACAAGCCATCAGGGAAGGCTACCCGCACTAATAGCAAGGCTACACGCACAAGGCACTAACTCAATAATTCAGTGTCACCTAAAGGAATGAGCAAGGAAGGAATACTCCCGCCCAAATGAGCCAGTCCGTACGCTTCTGGAAGGTCTTTTGTACTATACCTGCCAAGGTATGGACAAAATAGACAAGATCTGACCAGAGCAGCCCATGAACCAATCACAGGGTGACAGCTCATCGACAACAGTACGAGGAGCACGCTCTAGTACAAAATGTCACTATCAGCCGCTGCCTACTCACCAACCCTTGTCGTGGCACGTACATAGCCTGCAGTTGGTGGAAAAGGAACAGTACACAGCCGGCGGAAAAGGAATAGTACATAGCCGGCGGAAAAGGAACAGTACACAGCCGGCCTTGTCACTATCAGCCGCTGCCTACCCACCAACCAGCATGGCACGTGCGCAGCCCACAGTTGGCAGAAAAGGAATATTATACAGCTGGCTGTACCTGCTTGGAAACCTACCTTCGACTATAAATACTCCAACACCTTGGAACGGTATCATCATCTTACCTTCACTAGCTATTTCTCTCAATATACACTTATATTCAGAGCAATCTAGTCTGATTCTCACGCCGGAGGGTAGTCACAAGGAGGAACCTACCAAGTAATTTATCTAAAAGTCAAGACAACAAGCTAAAGTTTGTGCCACCAACCACCACTTTTACTCTATATAGATAATGTATTGGCCTTAAAAAAATTACGTTTTTATTCTAACCAAGCAAAACCAAGTCATTGTAACCGGATCAAACCGTTAATAACGATTTTGTTCTTTAAGTCAAGAGAAACGATGATAAGTTTATGAGATTAAACATCATAAGCATTAACCAAATGACAAAGAGATGATAACCTTATATTCTTCTGCTTGGAAATTTTTTTGAATCATGATATTTAATATTTTCATACATACTTAGCAACTTCACTACAACAAAAATTAAAACAATAAATAAAGATCATAGGTTTTGTCTGGTTTTTATGGCCATTTTTTTTCTTTTACTAAATCCTAACCAACAATCACAAAATAAAATTAAATCAATATTATATACATCATAGAGTTCAAAGAGATTGTATTCGATCGAATTCAAGTTCCAGTAGGTTCTAGGTTTGCGTTCATTGATCGTGGTCCGTGTAGGATCAATATATTGTTTCATACAGGATCAACATGTCTTTAATTAGTTGTAACAGAAAATTAAACGTAGCAAAACTCAAAAACCTATTATGAAGTTTTGGTAAAACCAAAACAAACACAAAGTGAACATTTCTAATATGTTGTTCATTTAATCTTACTTTCAATTCTCCATACCACCTTTGGCTCTACGACGATAGAAAAGGGTGGTAGAGCTTGACCCGATATTGCTTTCACCCGTTGGTCAGCCAAATTGTTAGCCCTTGTTGTCAAGAACAAGTTGTTAACGTCCTAGCAAATAACTAAGCATTATAAAAATCATATCGACTTATTTGACTCCCCTATGGAGGAGAGGAATTGATCTAGAAATTCAAAGTAGATAGTTGTACTTGTGTGGCTAAAGATGGTTCATTGAGAGCTAGTTTTAGAAATGTAGGTTGCTAAATAGAAAATTCAACTATTTAGCTCATTACTTTAAGAAATGTCCATTTTATGAATTATGATGAACCATTATTTGGAGTTTTGGACATGGTCAAATAATATCATTTCAAGCACGATCATAATATAACAATGACTTTGTCCTTGACAGCGACACGTCATATTACTTATCATTAAGTATTAATTACCTAGCATATCCTTCGTTACATTAGAGCATCTCCACCCATAAACTAATTCAAATGTCTATCTCATCGCCACATCATATTCTAAATTTTTCACCAAAAAATCATACTTTTCCTCTAGCCATAAACCAATCTAAACCTCATTAAAATATAATAAATATATATATATATATATGATTTGTGTGTAGTGGTTGTGGTGGGGCCACTACAAACCCACCTCTCAAACGTTTGAGAATGCAAACCAAACGTAACACAAACGTTTGTCTTCACCAATAAACTAATTCAAACGCCATGCCATGTCAACAAAAACCAATTAGTGGAGATGCTCTTATTATTATTATATAATGGCGTAACCTTTATTATATCAAGACTTCAATGTCTTATTTGTCATCATTACTTTGGTGGAATGGTTACAGAGGTTTTCCCTAAAGATTTTTTTAAGAAGGTTATGAGTTTGAGTTCTGAAAAAAGAACTTTGTCAATACGCTTATAGAGTTACAGAATTAAAAATGTTGACTGTTAAAAAAATAAGAAGAAAAAGAACCTGTATTATTTATCATTAAATATTAAATACTAGATATATTATTCATTATATTTTGTTGATTAAAATTATACCCACAATTATAATTGTTTATGACTTCAATGGGTATGCAGTATCCTCAATTAATATAAAAGATATTGGTTGAGTAGACTCGTGTGTATTATGTAGTTTGATGTTTTAAATATTTCCAAGTATAGCTTTTTAAATTGTAGATATTTCAATTTCAGGTTAAAGTTTTATGAGCTTATGAATCAGTAATTGAATGATAAAAAAATGTCTTTGCAAAAGAAAGACGAAAATTTCTTTTTTTTTTTGAAGACGAAGTACGTTTTATTGAAGCATATTAAGATGAATTGATTCCCTTTATTCAAGGGTTGAACTATCAAAATATTTCAGTTTATGGTTGACACTTAGGAGTTATTGTTGACGTTTATATCAGTGGGAATGACGGTGTAAAATTGCCACTGTAAGTTGGAATTGATCTCAATTACCACAACTTCATTGTTGCAACTGGTGATCGCTTTCCCCTTATCTCAATTATCACTAATGATGGGTTCTTCTTACTAATCATCAGTTCTCACTTCTCATTGACCATCATTTATTTCATTCATGAACAATCGCTGATGATGATAAGTGCCATTCGTGTTCTTTCTTGCTCTTATAATTTTTTTTTTTAATACTTCTAAAGCTCGTTTTCATTTATGGTTTATTCTTTTTAATTTACCATGAGTCATTTTATATCATTTATGGTTTATTCTTTTTTATTTACCATGAGTTATATTGATTTATGTTTACTGACAGAAAAGAAACACAACATTGTAGTATAAAATTTTTCTAAAACGACGTGTTTTTATTGTGCGTTTAAATGTGTTTTTATAGTTTTTGAAACTACATTTCTATACAAGTCTGTTTTTTTATTTGGGTGAATACCAGTTTACATGTTGTCGAAATAGAGTCGTAAAAAGTTTTACACCCCCCCCCCCTCCCGCATAGCATGGTTAATATACCATTAGTTATCATCATTCTATAAAATTTTCCGGTTATTTCATAAGCGCTTTATGGTTTCACGTGTCATCACCACGTTCACTCTCTCTAGTTTTAAGATCAAACTCATTTCATGCCCTCTAGAACATGTCACATATTGTTTCTCATTAAAAAATAAATAAGTAAATAAATAAAGCACCGACATCACCAATCAAACTCATTTCATGTCCTCTAACTTAGACTTAGAGCATGCCACATATTGTGTCCTTTTAAAAAAAACTTGACATCACCCTTTACTGATCAACATTGTCTAAATCACTGAATGTGTATCTCATGGGCACCTCGCAGCTAGCAGCTCTAACTATTTGTTGTAGTCGTCACAACTACTAAGATTGAAACCGAAAGGGCCATAACCAGCCAAAAAATCTATGTTGTAAATGAGTTTGGAAGTGCTGGTCATAACTTGTATGTTTAACGTGACAACAAAATTGATGTTATTATTATCTAAAAGGTTGTAGGCATGAGTCATATTTTCTACGTCCCACAAACAGGTAAGGTATTTGCGCCTAGTTCGATTCTACCCAATTTTGCTTCATTTTTTCCTTGGGGCAAACAAATACTTTCATAACTAGATTTGCCAAAAGTTTCATCAATACCTCTTTTACACAAAAACAAAAAAGAATTATGACAAGTGGTGTACGTAAGAATTCTGTTGATGTGCCATAAAGGACCCAACTATTTATTATTATTATTATTATTATTATTATTATTATTATTATGTGTGTGTGTGTGTTTGATGCATTTTATTTAATTTTTTGAAGTCATGTTTTTTAAATGACAAGCTTTTGAAATGTCAAATATCCAGTTGCGATAAATTTAAAAAAAAAATACTAAAGGTGCGTAACTAAATAAATCACAGGTATGAAAAATCTCCTAAACTTACAAGTAACAAAAAGATGATTAAATTGAATCCAAATCATTGTGTGTGAGTGCGCTAGAGGCTTGTCTTGGTGGATGGACGGACGTGAGGTTCTTGCGATGTGAGGTTTTTGTTTCTTGTCTTAGGTGGTTAGGTGTCAAGTTTTTGTTGAAGACATCTATTACCTTGAGGAGACTAGCCATTACTTTGACTAACTGTAAAAACGTTTGTGAGATTTGGTCACTTTTCTAGATGTGAAATAGAAACTTTTGGATGGAAGTGACAAAAGTAACGAAACTCTGGAACAATTTTAGCAATCTACTCAAATATTTTTAATGAAAAGGTTAGGTTTTTTTTCAAAGTTCATCCAAATGATTATTTATATGCTTTTCCTTTATGGTTAAACTGGTAAGCCGGTTCGAATTAACAATGTAGTATGTTAGGGTGTTGTACTGTTTAGTTCTTAATAACTAACCATTCTCTAAGCAAATACAAAAGAAAAAAAGATCTCGAATGTGCACAAAAGAAAGTATGCATCTCTTGTATTTCACTTCAACACTCACTTTCATTCCTTTCTAAACAATAGATACAGTTTGTTAAAAGTTAATGGAACATGTGAAAACGGATATACCTATTAATTGTTGGTTTTTAGGTGACTACAAATTTTCAGGTAATGATCATCTTGCTATGTATTTTCATAGACCAGCGTGAACCGATCGATAAAGAATTAACGGATATCCAATAGGTATGGCCATTTCGTAACTTTTTAGTTTATATGACGTATAAACTACTTTAATTTTCAACATAAGAATAAACCAGGTGTGGGTGGATGTCAAGCCCGTACTTGAATCGGATCACTGAGGTGAGGTTGAATGTCGGTAGATCCTTTGTAGTGCACGACATTGAACAATGACTATCAATCTCAATCGGTTTTAGCCTTAGGCGTCTTCATAATATATGACATTCATCATACTCTTGCCATCTTCCCAAATAAACTTCGAGTTAGTTGAAGGACAACTAAACACTTAAAACTTAAGTTGTTGATACCTTCATACATAGGAGGCCGGTTATTTAGCCCATGGGCCTTTTGTGGTTCGTTTTCGTGTTGCTTAGCTTGTAACTTTGTAAGCCTTGTATAGTATCTATAACAATTGATGTACTAAAGAAAACCAAATTTGATCCTAAATTCTGAATTTAATTCAACAAAAACAACTATAATTCATTTAATTTGGTTCAAAATTCATATTGTGCCATTTAATTTAAATGATAAAAAAATGTTAACATGCCCACATTTTTGTGTTTGATAGTGAGAACAAGCTAACATAGGCCTATTTATACAATCATCAACCCCAATGGATCTCATATGTTTATCAATTCCTAGCAATAACAATTCAATCTCTTCATTAATCAACTTATTTCCAACAACAAATTCACACACAATGCCATCCACTTCAATCAAACTACAACCAGGATCCTTCTTCACCTCCTTATCCTCCATCTTCTTCCTTACGCTTTCCACATACCCCCATTCGTTAACCGACGCATAAATATTCGACAAAAGAACATGAACACCGCTAAGATCAAGCCCCCTTTCCACCAGACCATTAACCATTTCCAAACCCAACTCCACATTCCCATGAACCCTACAAGCATTCAACAATGCACCCAAAACATACGAATCCGGCTCCATTGGCATCTCACTAACCACCTTCTTAGCCTGTTCTAGCATCCCGGCCCCACCAAGAAGATCCACCAAACACCCGTAATGTTTGACACTCGGCTTAATCCCATAAACACATGTCATGTTTTCAAACACTCTTAAACCTTCTTTAACTGACCCCATTCGACTACACGCGTTTAGAACGCAAATGAATGTAACCTCGTTCGGTTTAACTCCTTCTAATTCCATACGTGAGAGTAGTGCTATCGCACGTGCACTTTCTCCGTTATTCGCTAGACCCGAAATCAACGATGTAAACACAAATACGTCTCTATATGGCATATCCTCAAACACCCGATAAGCTAATTCAATGCAACCACATTTTGCATACATGTCCACAAGAGCAGTTCCCAATATTCCATCCAACTCCATATTCTTTTTGTCAACATACGCGTGGACCCATCTACCCTGATCCAACGCACCGAGAAAACCACAAGCCAAGAGCGCAACCACAATGCACGAATGATTAGGCTGGAACCTGCGTTCCAACATCTCATTAAACAGATCCAGCCCCTCTTTAAACAGCCCGACCTGTACATACCCGTTAATCATAACACTCCACGACACGTTATTCTTCTTCGGCATTTCATCGAACAGTTGGCGTGCAGCGTCTACTTTCCCCAACTTCACATACCCGTTAATCACGGCAGTCCATGTAACAACATCCTTATTCAAACTCTCATCAAACAATCTCCGACATTCGTCTAACCAACCACAAACAGCATACAAATGAATCAACCCATTTAACACAAAATCATAGCTTTCCCACCCTAACTTAATTGCTAAGTTGTGACACTCCAACCCTAATTTAAGCTCACCCAGATCAGCACAAGCTCTAAGAACAAACGAGAAAGTATAATTAGTAGGCAAATACCCACAGCCCAACATTCGTTTAAACAAAATTAAAGCCTTTTGTGATTCATTTTTCTCACTAAAACCCCTAATCATGGTGTTCCATATGTAAATAGAACGATGCGGGATTGATTGGAAAACAGTGTAGGCATGTTGGAGGGTGAACTGGGTATATGACAATAAGAGCTTGCCGGCGGCGAATGGGTCGGAGATAGAGCCGGAGACGATGAGATGAGCGTGAATTTGATTGATTTGTGGGTTTGAAAGATGATTGGTTTAGGAGGTAAAGTGCTTGCTTACTGGATTTGAAATATTTAGAAGCAGCGTAAGTCATAGCATCCCACTCTCAGTCTCACTCATCTGATTCTGATATGTTATATTTCCGGCAAGTTGATGGCTTTGAGGCCCAAACTTGTTATTATAAACTACCGACCCACTCAAAAGTTTAATATGCTAAGGGGCTCCTGTTCCTTAAAAATCTTGTGTTAAATTATTAAGATGCGTGGCTGATTAAGAGGTAGGCTATGAAGACTGAATTATTCAGCATGTCTCTGCAACCTAACGATTTAGAGGCTATATGAATCATTAAGAGATGTCTTTTTAGTGAATCAAACGCACTCTATCTCTAACCAATTCAGAGGTAGTCTCTTAATAGAACCATTAAGAGACTACCAAATAGAGGTGCACAAATTGGGTTTTTCTAATACCACGTTCTGGATATGAAATCGGGTTCGGGTATGACCGGGTATTAAAACATTCAATTCGGGTCTTGGTATTGTCACTAAAAATCATACCCTATGCATCGGGTTTGGTTGGGTATACAATCGGATATTTGAATATCCTATTTTCGGGAATTAAAAAACCTTTCTTGGGGTTTTTTGGGGATATAAATTGGGTTTTTAAGGGTTTTGGGGGGGTTTTTTTTTTGTTATTTTTCGAGTATTTTCGGGTATAGATCAGGTATTTGAAAAACCTGGTTCCGGATATGAAACCGGGTTCAAGTTTTCGGGTATTACCGGATACAAATCGGGTCCGGGTACGGGTTTTTGTACTAAAATACATGCCCTATATGTATCCTATGGGTGGTGTTAGGAACCAGTTCGGGTTAAAAAAAACCCAGGTATATAAAAAACTTGGTTATGGGTTATTTTTTTGGGTTCCAGTTTTGGCTTTTTTTTGTGCGTCTCTACTACCAAACAGTATTTGTTAATCTAGTATAAGTTTTAAGTTATTATACGAATAAATATGAGCATAACCTAATGTTTGCCTAGCCAAAAGGTGAAAGCGGGATTAAAGATTAATACCGATAAATGGTTTCATACTTTCAAAGAAATGTTGCATTGTTAGGGAAGTTTATTAATGCCTATTAAATTGTAGATATTGGATTACTCCTTCATTGTGTTTGTGAGTGTCTTTGACAAAGATGAAGTTTTTTTCTTCGTTTTTTCTTTTTCTTTTGGTGAACTGAAGATCATCATCATCATCATCATCATCATCGTACTCAGTATATCCCACCAATAGCAAAGCTATGGTAGGGTCTGAGGAGGGTAAGATGTAGGCAGCCTTACCTCTACCCCATAGGGATAGAGAGGCTGCTTCCGGTGAGACCCCCTGCTCGATAGTAGTTTTGCATCAAGCCTTGGACATAAGGCACATAGCACTCAATCATCGGGACACCGGCTGATCGGTGCATGTACCCTTAGCTTTCAGCTATCAACGCCACTACATGATGCCTGATTAACCGTCCGTCACTTTTAACGTTATTTTCACGAGATTAGTAAAATAACGTCAAAATTAGTGCAATTTCACTTTTGCACACCCGAGGGTTCACACATATATACATCATATGTGCGCACCGCAAGCAGGGCTATGTGCCTTTTGGTGAACTGAAGATATTTATATAAATAGGTTTTATCCATAAAACAAAGATTTTGATAATACAATTAGGGTTTATTACGAAAGTGGAGTTAAGTAACAAATTGGTTTGAAATAAACTCAAGAAAGGAAGAGCTCAAAATGAGAGGAAAAGGTTAAAACACATTGATGTTATGACTGTGTAAGAAGATAAACATAAACATAGTCTGAATAATGGAGCAATGAAGATCGGTTTGGGCTCCTTTTCAACAGAAAGAGATAGTCTAGAAAGAGGAAAGGTGGATTGCAGATTGTCATTTACAAGCGTTAAAAGAGTCTTAATTCATCCTTTAGCTTATAATCTTGTGGAGAAACATAGTAGAATATCGTTAGATTTGGATAGTTGACTACTAAAATCTAAATAAAAAAAAGTATCATCCGACTTTTAAAAATAATAAATAAAAGACTTTTATTTATTTAGGTATATGTTATTAGTTGAATTATGTTAAATAATAATAAGTAGGATGATAGGCTTGGAAACAAAACATGAACTAGGAGATGGTTATGGACCTAATGTCTATGGGCTAGGAGTATTTAACCTCCTTAAACCCTTTCTGAAACCCTAAGGTAGCGTTTGTTATGCCGAAATAGAATGTGGAATGGAATGGACCATTACGAATGAATGAAGAAAAGTGTGTTTGGTTGGCTAAAGGAATGGAATCACCCATTACCTTATCCATTTCATTCCCTCTAAAACACCCAAAATTCATTCCATCCACCCCCCTTGTTTTTTTTTCATTCCTTACCCTCTTTCACCCTACTCATCTCCACCACCCTCCCACTATTGCCATCGATCACCATCACCACCGCCACCCACCACCAACACTACCTCCATCACCGCCTCCCACCACCAGCCCCACCCTCGCCGCTGCCGACCACCGTCATCGCCTTCGACTACCACCGCCACATTTACCATCCATAACCACCACCACCGTCACCCACCATCACCGTAACCTACTTACCACCTCCCACTACCACCACCGCTAATACCCATCACCGCCATCGCCACACCACCTGCCACCGCCAACCACCGTCATTGACCACCGCCAACCACCATCACCAATCGCCTCCAACTCTCGCCACCCGCTGCCCACCACCGCTCACCACCACTACCACCACCACCACCATCACCACCGCTTATCTCCAATTTTATTTTATTCCCTCTTTTTTTTTTGTCTAACAACAACATTAAGTAATTATTCATTTCATTTTTAGTTTTCTAAATGGCAATCAAACAATGCAATGGAATGGTAATGATTCATTCCATTCCCTCATCCATTCCATTCTCTCGTCTATTCCATTACTCCATACTAAACAGACCATGTATGTTTGGTTGGAGGTAATGGAATGAAGCCAGAATGGAATGGGAGAAGGAATGGAATGGACAATGGAATAAAATTGATCATTACCATTTCTTTGTCTTGTTTAGTTAACCTATAGAAATGAAATAAATTATTAATTTTTATTGTTTGGTATCCAAAAAAATTGTAGAAATGAAACAAAAACACTCCTATCTCAAAATACTTTTTAACCCCCTCCCCCAAAAAAAAAACTCTACAATGGCGACGGTGGTAGCTCCGGCGACGAAAATGGTGGTGACGGTGGCGGTGGCGATGGTGGTGGTGTCAGCGGAGTTGGTGGTGGTGCCGATGGTGGTGGTGGTGGTGGTGGTGTTGAGAAAGTAAGGTGAATGAGGAATGGAATGAAAAAAAAAAAGAACGGGGGTGAGAATGAATGGTTTTGATGGAATGGGATTCCATGTATAATGGATTATTCCATTCCCTTGAGCAACCAACACCACTTTTTTCATTCCCACGTAATGAATCATTTCATTCCTACTGTCGTTCATGCATACCAAACGCTACCTAAATCTCTCATTCCATCATTTTGCCTCCACACATCCAAAACACACACACATCTCCTTCCTTCCATTTTCGGGTCTGGGATCCTATAAGAATCGAGGTGTTACGTGATTAATCTTCATCGAGCAAGAAAGAAACATATCAAGATCAAGCACTGATTCAAATCCGAATCAGAATCGGTTATTGGTTCATTTTAAGGTACATTTTATGTTAAAGGCTAGGTTTTATGTCGGTTAGCCGTAAGGTTTGGAAGGATGGTAAATTGGGGTAAAATAAGTAGGAAAAACACAAAATTTGATATAAACAAGTTAATGGGCATGAATCGGGTTAACCGAGTAAAGTCGAGCACGAGATAGACGGGAAAACGTCGTTGGTTTGCCACAAAACTCGTTAGGCTAGTAAAGCAGACTATAAGGAATGGAAAGATAGCAAGATTGATTGAAGAAAACGTAAAAACGAAGAAATGAGCACAGTTTGAATCGCATTTACATGAATGCGACTGCGATCCAGGGGATCATGCAGCTGCGATCCCGAGGATCATGCGATTGCGATCAAGGGATCATGCTACTGCGATCTCGGGGATCATGCTACTGCGATCTTGGGGATCATGCGGGTGCGATCCAGTAAACTAGACTATAAGGAATGGAAAGATAGCAAGATTAATTGAAGAAAACAAAAAAACGAAGAAATGAGCACAATTTAAATCGCATTAACATGAATGCGACTGCGATCTAGGGGATCATGCAGCTGCGATCCCAAGGATCATGCGATTGCGATCAAGGGATCATGCTACTGCGATCTCGGGGATCATGCGGGTGCGATCCTGGGATCATGCGGTTGCGATTCCGGGGGATCATGTGATTGCGATTCCGGGGGATCATGCGATTGCCATTCGGCTATGATGCAATTTCGTTCAGCTTAGTTAATCCCAATAGTAAAGCTGATTGGATTACTAACTTAAGTTGTGAGACTTTGTTAGAAAGGTAATTAATTACTTACACTTGTTAACCAATGAGTCAGACCTAGCTGAAGAAAGGTGTTATCATTAGCTCCGTGAGGAATGGGGTCAAGATGAGTTTCTAGCCTCTTTTCTCTGTTATGTTTTCGGGGTTGTATGCATATACTCGTATGTGATAAGTTAATACCCTTGCTTTAATTAATAAGTGTATGGTATGTGAATGTTGTATGCATATAGAAAGGTTACGAATATATGATTGTGTGTGTGTGTGTAAATATATAAGAAATGTATGTATGGTTGTATGGCCGAAGGTTAAAAGGGTTGCAGACCCTAATAATATATGTAAAGGTTAAAAGGTTGCAGACCATTATAATATCTGCGAAGGTTACAGGGTTGCAGACCCTTATTATATCTGTGAAGATTGCAGAGTTGCAAACCCAAAAATATATGCGAAGATTACAGAGTTGCAGACCCTTATAATATCTACGAAGGTTAATGTTAGGGATTCGGGGTATTGCAAAACACACACAGACACAATAATACTGCAAGAGAAAATAATAAACGAAGATGACACACGAGATTTACATGGTTCGGTCGGCTGACCTACGTCCACGGGCTGCAACCAGGATACTTTTCTTATTGCTTTCTGCCTCACTCGTGATGAGGAATTACAAGTACAAGTCTAAATATATATAGATACATGATTAGGGTTTTCTACTTGTTCTCCAAGAAAACTAATATGGGCTTTAATTAAAACAAAGTGGGCCAACCCATTTGGTCTTCTAATTTCCTGCTCCATAGTTCTCTTGAACCGGGCCCAAAACAATCGAGCCTCCACAAACCCAACAATCTCCCACTTGGAGGCTTGATAATCTTCAAACTGCCTTCCGCTATTATCACTTGTACCTTTTGTAATCTTCCTCGTCTTCTTGGTTGCATCTGCCTTCTCATCAGTTAACCTGAAGGTTCATTAAAGCTCCCCCAGGCTCCAACAAATTAGTCATAGCTACAACTGCCACTGACTCGTCCTCTATCCCTACCGGCTCCCACTTACATGAACTGCCGAATCCTGGAATACCTTGAGAACAAAAAACACTCTCCATATTAAGCAGATAATCTTATGTAGAGACTTTAACCACTGAAAAAACCGGTTCTCTTAACCCACTGTCTGGTAACTCTGGCTAAAGCTTTGACTGGTCGACTGTCAGTGCTCCCACTGTCCCGAAAACCCCTGACTGGTTTTTCTGAACCTTTTCTAGCGCGTTCAACCTGAATCTGACCTATGGCTCTGGGTTTATCTCCTGCAAAACAAACCTTCTTCTGCCCACTAGACTCTGTGAACCGGACTTTGGTCTTATTCTGAACTGGGTCGGTCACCCCCTCAGACGATAAACTGACCATATACAATAAACCCATCTTTCTTCCTCGAGCTATGACAAGATTTCCCTTAACAACTTTCCACTGCCGTTCCCAAATTTAACCTCATGTCCCTGTTCATCCAACTGCCCAACAAAAATCAACTTTTTCTTTAAGCTTGGAATCACTCTGACATCCTTCAAGGTCCATGAACCGACTTAAGTAACTAAATTCATGTCACCCATGCCCGTAACATCAAGAACATCATTTTTCGCCATTCTAACCTTACCAAAATCACCTTCCTTCAAATTCTGCAATGCTTCACTACTGTGGGTAGCATGAAATGAAGCACCATAATCCATGACCCAGGAATCAATATTACCTTCAACACTAAGAACTAAAGCCTCGTCCTCTGAGTATTCTTCCGCTGTGTTGACTTCTTTCTTTTCATTCTTTTCATTCGGACACTAATCCTAAAGTGTCCTGCCTCGTTACAGTTCCAACATACCACATCCTTTCGAGTCGTAGACTGACTCCTTTTCCTGTTCCCGCTCCCACTACCTCTGTTTTTTTTCCTTCCTCTGCCAACATGCATTAAATCACCTGATGATTCACCTGAATTTCTTCGTCTGACGTCTTCGCCTAGAATAAGATCCCGAATCCCATCAAAAGTGAACCAACTTGTAGAACTGGTAATCGTTGTAACAGTTCCCGACCAACTATCAGGAAAGGACGATAACAGTAGTAGAGCCTGAACCTCATCCTCGAATTATATACTAACTGACCCAAGTCTTGACAAAATTGAGTTAAAGTTGTTGATGTGCACTGTAACTGAACTTCCTTCTTTCATCTTCGTATTCACCAATTCACGAATCAGGAAAACCTTATTAGCTGCTGAAGGCTTCTCGTACATATTAGACAATGCATTCATTATCCCACGCGCTGTGGTTTCCTTCAAGATGTTGAACGCAACATCCTTCGATAACAACAATCTAATAACTACCTTGGCTTTCTTATCCAAAGTTTCCCACTCATCCGATTGTATCTTCTCCGATCTTTCACCTAATGCCATGTCCAAATCTTTCTGAACCAGCAAATCCTCCATTTGCATTTTCCACCAACCAAAGTCTTTACCATCGAACTTCTCAATCTGAAGTTTTCCGTTCTCAGCCATTATCTCAAACTAAGAATTTTAGCAACTTTGGATCTCGGTAATTATATCAAGGAATACTCAGACAACAAAATAAAACCCCCACGAATCATAACAAAACCACCCGACTAAACTTCCCGATAAATACGCCAACAAAAAATAATTTGAACCAACTCAAACAAACAAACAAACAAACAAACCGAAAATAGATGCTGGAATACCGATGGCAGCCTTAAACGAACTTGGCAACTAGTAGGAAAAACTGCCATATTGCACCCTGATCTGCGGCTGCACAAATGTTCCTAGCGTCCGAAACAGTGATAGGAAATCACGTTGATTCGCAGCTTGTTAAAAAAGTGATTGATAATCCAAATAGGATGTTAACAATTATCCATATTAAATTATTCAATGCTGGCGGCTGTGTTAAATCTCATGCACAAGACACAATAAAAACTAATTGCAATATATACCTTTTGTCTTCTCTTGGATTTTAACACAAACAGAAAAGACGTGGAGTTGTTGTGGACTTCCAAACTTCCGTCGAGCAATCTTGGCTTCAAGTTTTAATGGACGACTACCTTAAAAAACTTAACCCTAGTTCGACTCAAATCTTTTCTCTCACGATAGTGTTATCTCGTGTGTAACCGTAACCTCGGCTCTTGAGACCACTTCTTAGGGATTCTTTGTATTGCAAAACACACACAAACACAATAATACTGCAAGAAAAAATAATAAACGAAGATGACACACGAGATTTACGTGGTTCGGTCGGCTGACCTACGTCCACGGGCTGCAACCAGGATACTTTTCTTATTGCTTTCTGCCTCACTCGTGATGAGGAATTACAAGTACAAGTCTAAATATATATATAGATACATGATTAGGGTTTTCTACTTGTTCACCAAGAAAACTAATATGGGCTTTAATTAAAACAAAGCGGGCCAACCCATTTGGTCTTCTAATTTCCAGCTCTATAGTTCTCTTGAACCGGGCCCAAAACAATCGAGCCTCCACAAACCCAACAGTTAAAGGGTTGCAGACCCTAATAATACGTGCGAAGGTTACAGGGTTAAAGGATCTTTAAAACATAGAAAATAATTATATATGTATAAGTAAGTTAAAAATAAGAAAGCATGAAAGAATGGAAGTAAGAAAGTATGTATGTATGTATGTATGTATGCATGCATGCATGCATGAAAGGAAGGAAGTTAAACAGGTTAAGTATGTATAATGTATCTCCGGATGCGTATGTGTAAGTATGGGAATGGATGGTAAGTTGCCTGATAGGATGAAGCAGTTGGATGGCATTGGAATGAAGTGGCTGGCATCTTGAGAAGAAATGTTATGATGTTTCAATTTATGATATTTTATGTTATTTTTAAGACAAGTTTGAATACTATTGAAGACAATGTTTAATGTCTATGTAATATTTGGTTGAGTGTTAAGCGTTTCTCACAAAGTTTTAATTCACTATGTTATTTAGAACTGAGTTTATGAGTAAATCCACCGTTAACGTAGGGTACTCGGGTCTGGGGCCTCACACATGTCCAATTTTTGGTCGAATCCTCATTTTCGTAATGTTATCAAGGCAACTTATAATGTCCACTGTAAACGAATATGAGGATTTGTATCAAGGTAAAACGCATATTCAACTTCTTTTTTTGCCGTTCAAGTAAAAAACAAATACGAGGACTTGTAGCAAAATCCTATCCAATTATGCAAGTTTCATACTGGGTGATCAATTTAGGTTTTATTATTAGCATTTGTATGACACTAAATCACAAGTGCCGAGAGAGAGAAACTTTTTGTATTTGAAAATATCGGAATGCTTCAACAGTTAATAAAACCAAATGAGGTGACAGATATACACGAAAGTCGCCTATAAAAGTTCATCTTTTTCATCGACTTCATAACAAATTGCACTTTATTAATATGATACAACTTGGGTTGAGTACCCACCGCTTGTGCTCTACCCTTGGTTAAAATGTTATGTCTTTGGTTTCCTTTGTGGAAAGAAACTCATGTTATATTTGAGCGAATCTTATTTAGGTGGTGTTTGGGTGAGCTTCTAAAAAGTGCTTATTTGCTTTTTGAAAAGAAAAAGTTGTTTGGTAAGTAAGAACTGATGTGTGTTGAAAAGCTTCAAAATAAAGTTTTTTCAATCTGCTTTTACTTTGCAAAAAGCAAATAGGTAATTTTTAAAAACTCACCCATACACCTCCTTATTATTTGGAGTCGGACCATTTGTTAATTGTTCTTGGAGGTTGTTTGCTTGTGTATTTGTTGTAAACAAGTTTTGGTTTTATGTGTGTTTATCGTGATAATTCAACCTCTACTAATCATAGTTTGGTTGTCTTTTTATTGATTCATTTATGTATTTATTTTAAAGAAAAGGACAAATCAAATTGAAATAATGCAAAATTTTCGTCAAGAGGACATGCCTTTTTTCGATACACTTCGCCATTTGTACCCAAAGTCCATGTGCAATGTGCGCCCAAATTGAGAATATTTTATCAATAAAATTATATATATATATATATATATATAGGGTAAGGTAAAATGAAAACCCATTTAAGTTGTGAAAACCCTATGTAATATCGTTTTTTTTTGTTACATGTAATATATGTTGTAACATTTAATACAAAACATCGAAACATCAAAAAAAAAATGTTTTGCTATTTTTTAATATTTTTTTACTAAATTTTATATATGTTTTCAGGAAAGAGAAAAAATTATATTTATATTTACATTTTTTATTCACTTTAATTGTGGATCACAAGATTTAAACATTAATTAAAAACATGTGGTTGAGAATGGGTTTCTAGAGTTTTCACAACTCAAGTGGGTTTTCATTTTATACTTAGCCTATATATATATATATATTCCGATGGTTATATATGTGTATTGTAATAATAGTTTATAGTTATTGTAAGACTTTTAAATATGATTTGGTAAAATGTATCTTGGGTTCAATTTTGACATTTGAACAAAGTCTTGATTGGTATCTATTTATGATTTGAAATTGAAATATTCCTTCACGCCTTATCAAATTATAAAAGAATCATTAAGTATTCTAAGAAAAGGTAACTGCAATGATTTAAAAAAGAAAATGTATAGATAAAGTCGTGACATGGTACATTGTCTTTCCACCTAAAAGAGTTTGACAAAAATGGTCCCTAGAAGTTATGGAGGAGGGGCATGTTGCGCTAGATAGCATGGACCACACGTCTTAAACTGTTGGAAAATAATATATTAGCTATAAGGCTAAGGGGTGTGAGGGGCTTTAATGGGGGCTTCAGTGGGGGCTCCAACCAATAATATTATGACGTGTGACAGAGAGAGAAAATGGATAAGGGGGTGTTGGAGCCCCCGTTGGAGCCCCTGGCCCTGGTGTGGAGGGGCTCCAGCAGGGCTCCAGCGGATTTTTTTTTTATTTTTTTATAAATGTATTAAAAAAACGTATTATTAAAAAAACTCATAAATTATTTAAAAAAACACACATTAATTAAAAAAACACATTAATATCTAAAAATAAAATAAAAATTAAAGTACTAAAAAAAAACATTATTCTTATTCTCCGGCTTGGTCTTCTTCGATCAACCTCTTTCGGATACGTTCCTTTTGCTTTTCCATCAGCATTTGATCGACCGGATTTAGGTTACTGAAGTCTCTTGTAAGGAAGTCCAAATCTCTCATTCGACTTTTTTCCTTTTTGTCATTAGAGACCACCTCCATGGTTTTGTTGAATTTATTGAGGGATTCAACAAGATCGGCGATGTTTACGGCTCCCCCCTCAGCCGGTTTTTTCCCCTTGGCGTCCCTTCCCAATGGCCGCCTCCTCGGCGGTGAAGACGTTTCCTCCCCCGCAATGTTTAGGTCGAATCCAACGCGGCAATCCGACCCGGCGGAAGTGCTATACGCTCCAGACGAACTAGTTTTAGTCCGTTTCGGCCCTACTTCCGCATCAAGGTCCGGCGCCACCAGCTCAACCCACTTGGAACACCTTTTCAACCTCTCCCACAACTTTAAATCGTCCCACGTCTTCACCATCCCATACCTCCGCAAACACTCCTGCCTCCACTCTTCGACCGTGAAATTGTAAACCGCCAAATCATCACTGCCACTTGGTCTCATACGACCGGCATTCCTGTTGAAAAGATTAGTAAACAAGCCGACAAATTTTCTGATTTCGGACCACCGACCCGAAATCATATCGGCGTTTCGCTCTGTACTCCCAACGAGCGTATAGAACGTCTCCCTAACCTTTGTCCAAAAAATCTTGCTTTTTTGGTAGTCGGCTGCAAAATGAATAATTAAATTAGATTTCCAGTTAACTTTTTTATTTAACTTTTTTATTAAAAATCATTTTTAAAAACGTTAAAACAATTACCGCAACGCCGATCCTCAGAAATGACTATCCAAGCCCGACACAAGGCTTCCTTCTCATCCGATGACCACGGAGTGGTTTTCCGTTTCGTCCTCGGAGTCGAAGCCGGTCCCGGCCCGTCCGTTGCAAGTTGTTTTTTCCGGTGGACGCGTCTTCTTGCTCCCGTAGCATCACCGTGTGATTCTTGTGTCTCTGGAACAACAAAGTTAGGAGACGGTTGTATGTTGGATGGTTGAAAGCCGGATGTTTCTTGCGGCCCCGAATAAAACATCGGTTGGTCTGGTGACGACCATAAATCGTCGTCAATATAATCTGAATCTAGGTTTGGGTACCAATTTCCAGACATTTTTGGGTATTATATAGGAGTTTGGGATATTATATAGGAGTTTGTAAGGTGAAATTGTGTTTTGATATGGTTGAAATGGGAGTAATTTGGGGTATTAAATAGAGGTTTTTAAGGTTTTTTTTTTATTAATTCCGAGCTCAACAGCTCTTTTGGGCATCCACACCAGCTTTTTCTCTCTCTTCTCCCGCGACCACACTCACGCCTGCCTGGGGGCTCGCGCTCGCGCCCCGTTCGCGCCCCGGTGGTGTGGGGTTAGCGCCTGGGGGCGCGAGCGGAGGGGCTCTCGCGCCCAGGTTAGCGCCCCACACCCCTTAGCCTAATTCACAAGTGTCCAATCCTAGTTTGAATATCATGTCACGTAGATTAGAGATTCAGATTAATATCATATTAAAAATAATCGAATACCGGGTTGAAGTTAGGAAGGGTGTTCAGTGGTTGGTTTCTTTGACTTCTAGAGCTCAAAGCTACAATGATACGTGGCCGAACTAAGAAAGGATAGAGTCGTCCCACTCCATCCTGGTTCCCGACCCAATTTTCAGCAAAAAAAAAAAAAAAAGAGTCCTTGTATCTTGGGGACGATATTCCCGTCCGGGGCCGGCCATGAAAAACCATTCCCCGGCTAACACTCCGTCCTTTCTATACATGTAAATTATTTGTTGTCTTATACAATATTTGATATTAGTTTTTATTTGTTATTTGTGTATCTAGCAATCTTGTGACAAGAATAAAAAACACACATGCATCCCATTACAATCATATATGAGAGAAAGAAAGAAATAGATGTATACGCCTAGCAACAAAGTTACAATTAACTTCATAGTATATTAGGGTGTAGGGGATGTAAACTGAAGAGGTAGGTCCCAGCAGAGCCCAGTTGGACCCGCAAGACTCACCTTGAACAGGGACGTCTGCGCGATGACCAACTGCTCCAGCAGGACCCACCATGCTCAAAGAACCTTACGCGCAGTACGCCAGCTGTACCCGCAGGGAAAGCCTCCCAATGGTGAAGTACCCCGCCTGTTCCCGCAGCTGCGGATACAAGCCATCAGGGAAGGCTACCCGCACTAACAGCAAGGCTACACGCACAAGGCATTCGTTCAGTTGTCACATGAAGGAATGAGCAAGGCGGGAACACTCCCGCCTAAATGAGCTAGTCCGTATGCTTCTGGAAGGTCTTTCGTACTATACCTACTAAGGTATGAGCGGAACAGACAGTTTGACCAGAGCAGCCCATGAACTAATCACAGGGTGACAGCTCACCGACAACAATACGAGGAGGAGCACCCTCTAGTACTGTTTGTCACTATTAGCCGCTGCCTACTCACCAACCCTTATGATGGGACGTGCGCAGCCTACAGTTGGTGGAACAGTATACAGCCGACCTTATTACTGTTGGCCGTAACCTATCCACCAACCAGCATGGCCTGTGCATAGTCCACTGTTGGTAGAACAGGAATACTATTCAGCCGGCCATACCTGCTTGGAAACCTACCTTCGGCTATAAATACTCCAACACCTTGGAATGGTAAGGACATCATCTAATATCTCAATCTTATCTAGTAATCTCTTAATATACACTTATATTCAGAGCAATCTAGTCTGATTCTCACGCCGGAGGGTGGTCACAAGGAGGACCCCCCCCCTTCTCAGTGACGAGCTTACGGTGTCTGTTTTGCAGGTCTCCAGAAGAACAACCTTCTCTGCTAGACCTCATCCGTGGGAAACATTACTTAACCCCCAGATTATCTATAATCTGCCTGTGGGTTCACATAGTGTTTCTTCATTGGCGCCATCCGTGCATAAAAGCTAGAACTATTTTAGTTTTTTCAAAATTTCTGAAGAAATGGTTAACGTTACTCCGGTCCAAAGGCCAGTAACCAACCAAGAAACCCCGGTAACCACAACCCCAGCAACTGGGGGGAACACCGGCGGTTACACAAATCTTACGAACACTACCCCGACTACCCAAGCCGGGGCAAGTGCAGTAAATATTCCACTGGGGTTCACTGACGCCCAGTTGGAAAAACGAACGAGGGCCCCTCGCCAAACACTAGATCAAGTGAAGGCGTGGGCCGAAGCACGTCAAAGAGAATTCCAAGCTGAATTGGATGAACACTTGCGTTCAGTTCAACAGGCTGACGAATTCGGCAGTACTCGCCAACACCTCAATATGAGCAGTGAGTGCGAGTACTCAGACGACGAGAGGGAGTCCGATACCGACGCAAACCCTCGCCATAAGGCGAAAGGGAAGCGTAAGGAAACGGACGTCCAACCAAAAAGGAATTTTGGGGAAGCTTTTAAACCAACTGCGGAGAGAAACCCGCGTGACTTCTCCAAAACCTTTAGACCAACTGCTACAAATGCAGGAAAGTCAAAATTCGCAAGGGACATTGCGGAAGCAATCGCCCCGAGAAGTGCCAAACAGATGTCCAACATTGGCACTTATGATGGTCTATCCGACCCAGACGACCATTTGAATAGGTTCATTGCGGGGGCTACCGTCAGCAACTGGACGGAACCCACGTGGTGCTACATGTTCCAGATGACTCTGGTCGGAGCGGCCAGGGCATGGTTCGATCGTTTACCGGTCCACCACATATATGACTGGGCGGACTTTCAGAACAAGTTCAGCCAGCACTTCAGCCAACAGAGGAAGTACACTGAAGAACAGTGGACGATCCTCAACTGCGTGAGAGAGGAGGATGAATCTTTACTAGACTTCATCACCCGCTTCAACTCCAAAAAGCTAAGTCTCGGCAACGTAAGTGAAGATCTGGTTCGCGCCGCTTTCATCCAAGGCGCCGAATACCCAGAACTTATCCGCACTTTGACGGGTAAGGATGGCATGCCATCAACATGGGATGCCATCATGACGGCGGCAAAGCGCTTTGCCGAGACGGAAAAGCAACTGGGAAGGGATCTTCCCCAGAGTACACACCTCTACACGCAGAGGACAAGAGAGAACAATGTCCGGATCGCCCGGCAGAACAAAAAAAGGAAGCTAGGTATCTGGCAGTCAAGGGTAAACTTTGACACCTCATCCAGCTCTCACCCTCTTGTTGGCGGAAGAAGTCACACACACCCTTCAAGCCAAAAGCACCGGTGGACGCCACTCACCAAAAGCGTCACGGAGATATTTGCCACTGAAAAGCTACCGTGGCCAAAAGCTCCAGCGATCCGGCACCGACCTAATGCGGATCAGAGCAAATCCTGTGACTTCCACGGGACAAAAGGTCATGGTACGGAAGAGTGTACATCCTTGAAAGACATTGTTGAGGCATTCGTCAAGGATGGAAGACTGGCACACCTGGTGGCATCAATCAAGAAGGGAGGACGGAACGACAACCGGTACCGGGGCAACGGACGAAAGCCCGTCGACATCAGCATCAACATGGTTCATGGCAACATCAGAGGAAGAAAAAGGCGAACGCCAGAACCATGCGCATGGAAGGAAGCTGAGGTGCGCTTCCCGCGAGTGCCAGGAGGACCCAGCAAAGAAGGCCCTATCGTCATAAAAAGCCAGCTGGGGCACTACATCACTTCTCGCACTCTTGCTGACAACGGTGCCTCGTCAACGGTGATGTACAGGCAGTTCTTCGACAAGCTAGATGACGAAGACAAGGAGCGCCTGGAAACAATCTGCGCCTCGATGGAAGGGTTTGATGGCAGCACAAGCACCTCACTGGGTATCCTATCTTTCCCCGTCACTCTTACAGATGGAAAACACTCCCGCACAGAAGATGTGGACTTTGTCGTAATGAGGAAGCCACACCACACGTACGACATTCTCTTCGGGAGAGACGGGATGGCAAGATTCAACGCCGTGGTATCCTCAGTCCACGGCATGATGGGATGGCCAACAGCTGAGGGTGTAGCGATGATCACCGGCATTCCCCAGGTATGCATCGCATCTGTCTCATCTAAACCCAAACCAAAGATGGCTAAACCAACCATCACCGAACCAGAAAGATGGGCCTTCAACGGCAAGTACCCTGACCAGGCCGTAACCATTGGCCCAACAATTGTTGATCCCACACGCACCTTACTTAAGCGCTTATTACAAAGGAACGCCGACATCTTCGCGTGGACACCAGCTGACATGACTGGTGTACCCCGGAGTAAGGCAGAGCATAAGCTCAAATGCGATCCGGCTGTCACGCCGATCGTACAAAAGCGCAGAGTAATGGGGCCAGAACAAACTAACGCGTGTAGAACCCAAGTCAAGGAACTTCTTGACGCAGGCATCTTACGCGTTAGTAGATATCAAACTTGGGTTGCAAATCCCGTTATGGTACCGAAGAATGACAAACAATGGCGCATGTGCATAGATTTCAAGGATTTGAACAAAGCATGCCCCAAAGATTGTTACCCGTTACCTGAAATTGATCTTAAGGTGGATTCGTTGGCACCATTCCGCCTTAAATGCTTCCTGGACGCGTATAAGGGGTACCATTAAATCCACATGGCCGTTGATGATCAGGACAAAACCGCTTTTCGGACGCCCGATGGCACATTTTGTTATCAAATGATGCCATTCGGACTTAAGAATGCCGGGTCCACATACCAACGCCTGATGGACAAAGAGTTTCATTCCCAAATTGGGAGGAACTTGGAAGTCTACATGGATGACTTGGTCATCAAAAGCCCTGACCCAGAAGCGATGTTGAAAGACATCGAAGAAACTTTCAACACGCTCAGGAAGATAAACATGAAGCTCAACCCGAGCAAGTGTGCCTTTGGAGCGGAAGAAGGGAAGTTCTTGGGGGTCACCGTCACTAAAGATGGCTTCAGAGCGAACCCTGCAAAGGTCGAAGCCATTATCAAAATGGAATCACCTACTACCATCAAATAGGCTCAGACACTGAATGGACGACTAGTGGCACTTAATCGCTTTTTGGCAAACCACGCGGATAAGTCGTTCCCCTTCGTGTCAACGTTGAGAAACTATTTGAAAAAAACGCACTTCCGCTAGACACCAGAAGCGGAAGCAGCTTTTCAGGAGATTCGGTCACGCTTGATCGAACTCCCAACACTCACAGCACCAGAAGCGGGAGAGGAGTTAATCCTATACCTTTCCGCAACTGATAGAGCAACCGGGGCAGTCCTGCTAGTAGAGCGAAAAGGCATCCAGATGCCAATCTATTATGTCAGCCGTATCCTAACAGACGTAGAAACCCGGTACTCTACCCTCTAAAAATTAGTCTTAGCACTTTTACACGCCTCACGCAGGTTAAGACGATATTTCCAGGGTCACCCAATCACCATACTCTCCAACTTCAAACTTGCAAACGTTCTAGGCAAACCCGAGTTATCGGGACGCCTAGCCAAATGGGCAATTGAGTTGGGAGAATACGCGATAAAGTATAAGCCAAGACCAGCCATAAAGGGCCAGGTTCTGGCCGACTTTATTGCAGAAGTGCCTGCATCGCGGGAAAAAGAGTGCCAGGAAGAGGCTCAACCCTCTCCAGCACAAGACATCAATGATGTCTGGCGACTCTACACTGATGGGGCAGCCAATAACGAGGGTTCAGGCGCAGGGCTAAAGCTAACCAACCCAGCGGGCCAAGAATACACCTACGCTATTCGATTGGATTTTCCAAGTACGAATAACGAAGCTGAGTATGAGGCATTCCTGGCTGGGCTGAGAATTGCGCGTAAGATGGGAGTGAAAAACTTGGAAGCCCACGTGGATTCCATGTTAGCAGCCAATCAAATCAACGGGGCGTACACGGCCGTGAACGACACAATGGCCCTGTACCTCGCACAAGCAAAATCCCTTATGCGCGATTTCAATGACTGCAAAGTCATACACGTCAAGCGAAGTGAAAACAAATCTGCGGATGCGTTAAGCAAGCTTGCTTCATTAGCCTTTACCCACCTAGGAAAGGATATCCGCATTGAACTCCTCGAGACACCTTCGGTCCCACACAAGGAAATTTGTGTCATCCAAACCGGCACGGAAACGTGGATGACACCAATAATAAAATACCTTGCGACAGGTACACTACCGGAGTCCAAAACACAGGCAAGAAAACTACGCTGTAAGGCACTGAATTATCAACTCGTCAATGACATCCTTTACAGACGTAACTTTCTTGGCCCACTCTTAAGATGCGTGGACGACCAAGATGCTGACTACCTCCTAAGGGAAGTACACGAAGGCATCTGTGGAGTACACGCAGGTCCCCGCGCTGTTGTAGCCAGGCTAAACAACGCGGGATACTTTTGGCCGGGGATGCATACGGATGCACTGGCATACATCAGAAAATGCAGGTCTTGCCAGCTTTACGCACCCAACACGCACCGCCCGAAGAATGAACTTGTTCCAGTCACTTCTTCATGGCCATTTCAGAAGTGGGCCATCGATGTGACAGGCCCATTTCCTACAGCAGCAGGAAATGTTCAGTTCCTAGTGGTAGCCATCGACTACTTCACCAAGTGGATAGAAGCAAAACCTTTAGCCAAACAACCGCGAAACATATCAAAAAATTTATTTGGGAATTTATTATTTGTCGTTTTGGACTTCCACAGAATTTGGTGAGCGATAACGGCACCAACTTTGCTGACAAGAAGCTACAACAGTGGCTAAAAGAACTTCAAATCACCCACACCTTTACCTCAGTGGCACACCCGCAAGGTAATGGTGAGGTGGAAAGAGCAAATAAGAGCATCGTCGAAGGCATCAAGAAGAGACTATTGGAACACAGATCCGGCTGGGTGGACGAGCTTTCGCACGTCCTTTGGGCAAACAGAACGCTGAAGAAGGCCAGTACGGGAGAAACCCCGTTCAGCCTCACTTATGGCACTGAAGCCATGGTCCCGGTCGAAATTGGTCTACCCTCACCAAGGGTCTTGATTTAGCCAGAAGACAATGATGCAGAAAGACGGTTGGATCTTATGCTAACCGAGGAACGCAGAGACTTAGCCGCAGTGTGTGAAGAGAACTACAAACGACAAATGCAAAAGTACTACAACACGCGGGTAAAACTCTGCAACTTCAATATAGGAGACTACATACTGCGTAACAACGAGGCTTCAAACCAAGAGCGCCCGGGAAAGCTGGCCCCGGTCTGGGAAGGGCCATACATTATCAAAGAAGTCCTGGGAAAGGGCGCATACCGGCTCGAAAGGCTCGATGGCACTCCCATCCCAAGAACATGGAATGGAGCTCAATTACGCAAATGTTATATGTAGATCAATTCCAAAACTTGTAAAGAAAAGGCCTAGAGCCACTTCTAATGGAAATGATTCTCCTTTCATAATATGTTTACCTTTATACTTATGAACTTCCCACTGGTGCCGGTATTCACCGCATAAACGGGAAGAAGTAAGTCGTTACGTGTGGAAGGCGGCAAAACCCGCATAAACACAACGTTAAAAATAAGAGAAACCTACACGCAGGTCATATGTAAGTAAAGTTTGGCCATCCTTGTAAGTGCAAGTGACGGTCTTACCCGAACAATCACGAACAAGGAAGCAAAACTTCAACCTATTATCTACCACGTTCAAAGGTTAACTTATCCTCAAAGATGAGGAAAACCTACACGCAGGTCAGATATGGGTAAAGTTTAGCCATCCTTGTAAGTGCAAGTGACGGTCTTACCCGCACAATCACGAACAAGGAAGCAAAACTTCAACCTATTATCTACCACGTTCAAAGGTTAACTTATCCTCAAAGATGAGGAAAACCTACACGCAGGTCAGATATGGGTAAAGTTTAGCCATCCTACTAAGTGCAAGTGACGGTCATACCCGCACAATCACGAAAGAGGAAGCAAAACTTCACACCTATTATCTACCACGTTCAAAGGTTAACTTATCCTCAAAGATGAGGAAAACCTACACGCAGGTCAGATGGTAAAGTTTAGCCATCCTACTACGTGCAAGTGACGATCCTACCCGCACAATCACGGAAGAGGAAGCAAAACTTCACACCTATCTACCCCGTTCAAAGGTTAACTTATTCTAAACACTTGGAAAATTGCTAATTTAAACTAAAGTATGTAAGTCATATAACGTTTATAAAGCAAGGAATCCAATGAAACAAGCGGTCTTAGCCGCACAAAGATTTACATTTCATAAATATTCGTTACAAGAATGGCCGGGCCCGCCCACAAGAAAGTAAATCTATACAAACTAAATATATCCTAGCAGCGGGAAGGGATCTTCAGGATCAGGCTTCAGGGCCACTTCCACTTGGACCAGCGCCGTCAGTAGAGCGCGGCTGTTCAAGGAAAGCCTTAAGGATAGCTAGCCCATCATCAGCAGCAGCAACTTCATTCACCTTCTCCACCACCGGATGCGGGAAGGCGGCGTACTGATTCACTGCTTGGTCGTAAACAGCTTCAGTATCAACATTGTACAAAGGGAAGTTGGAAGGCGGGACGCCTTTCTCAACGAACCCTAGACCAAGCAGGAAGCCGACCCGTTCCCCATCCTCGTGAGAAGCGTTGAGGGCTGCGCTCATAGCATCATCGTAAGAGGTCTCAGCAAAGACCCGATGCACAACCTACAAAAGAAAATATACAAGTGTCAACACCCTGTTTACAAAGAAAAGCGTTAAGACATGAAAACATACCTGAGGCAACGCTTCTCGAAGAATCCATTCCTTGGCAGCCAGAGCTTCTTGGAGGGCAGCTTGAGCTTCGTTACGGGCGCGTTCGGCTTCACTCTTGTTGAGGTTGGCAAGCAACACCTCTTTAGCCGCAGCTTCTTCGACGCCCTTTAGCTTACGCTCGGTATGGTCAAGCACCCCCCTCTGGTCCAGGATTTCTTGAAGCTTCTTAGCATCCTCCATTGCCAAGGCATCATGAGCCTGCTGGAGAGCCTCTAATTTTGTTTTAAGCTCTTCATTCTCCACGCGTAGAGGCTCAGCAACAGCTTCAGCCTTGGTGGCCCTCTCGGTTGCGTTCCTCGCAGTTTCCTTAGCCAGCCGAAGCTGTTCATTAACAGCTTGGGCAGCCTTGGAACGGGCCTCGAGTCGAGCCTGAACTTCAACCTCAAGGGCCTTGAAGGCCTTCTCCTTATCCGCAGCCGCTGCGGAGAGTTTTTGGTTCTCCTCCCGGATAGCCCGCGCCTGAGCTACTTCTTTAGCGCGAGCTGCTTTTAACTTGTCGTTTTCACGACAAAGCAGCTCGACGCGCGGCTGCATCCGGGCGAGGAGAACCCGAAGCTCATTGCTTAGCCTACCCTCCTGGTAGCTAGCCATGGCTTCCCCCAACGCACCACTGGGAGCAGCGTGACGAGCCCATTCCACGCACTCCACAGGGGTACGAAGGGTTGTTCCTCGGCGTATGTTCCATCGCGGAACATACACTTCATTGGAATCCGACACTGCAGAAAACAAAAAGCAGTTAGGAAAAGATGATAAAAAATATATGTAGAAAAATGGGCCAAAAGAACCCTACGCACCTGTAGGGTCAATTACAGGCCGATAGCCGCCGAACCCATCACCTGAACCCAATGGAAATCCATCCAAGAGGTCAGGCAGATGGGAAGGTGGCGGAGAGATGCGAGAAGCCCCACGCGTACCTGATGGACCGGCCGTCGTTGCCGATGACGGGGGCATGGTAGCAGCCGCCGTGGTCGCCGCCGCGGTTGCTGCCGCAGAATCCGCGGCAACAGTAACCGCCGGCTCTGTGAAGGATGCTGTAAAAATCGCACTCACAGCCGGCGGTGACGTCATCTCGGCTGGAACAGTCGGCTCAAAGGAGTGAGCAACTGAACCAGCGGAAGCAGGCGCAGGCGCCTGGGTCGACGCCTCAGGTAGGCTGACCAAGCCTACCGTCATTGGCGGAGAGGTACTACTCGGCCCTTCACCCTGGAATGCGCCAACATCCACGCCTGCGTAAAGAAGAAAAGTGTTAAAAGACTAAGGATTAAGCTATGAAGATAAAAGCTAAAGGAAAATTGTACTTACGGGTTTTCTTGAGCCTAAAGGTACGGAGAGGCGGGGACGGACCCGATGGAGCCGGCCTCTTCGCGCCGGTCACCGTCGTCTTTTTTGGCTCTCCGGAGGTGACAGTCGCAACCTCCGGAGCAGTGGTCTTATCACCACCGGGATTCCCCGCCACCTCTTCGCTCTCGGTCTCCGAATCAGACCGAGGCGCTGGATCGGCAGTGGAGGCCTTCTCCTTCCCCTTCCCGCCGGCAGCCTTCTTCTTCCGCACCAACGGAGGACCATCTGCGGATTCCTCATCAGAACATACGATTAGAGGAATTCCAGCAGAGGTTTCAGCATTGAGAGGTCGAGGGGCGAAGAGCGCCTTACCTGGCCGACGGGCACTGAGGATCTCATGGCCTAGCGGATAGACCTCCACGAACCGATCCGCCGTTTGTTCTAGGATGGGCAACTCGTTCTCGTCTAGAGCGCGAGTACCCATCCGGGCGGGACCGTCAGCCTCCCGCGGATTAAGGAGCGACTGTAGGTCGTTCCCCTCTGAAATAAACAAGAAAAAAGTTAGAAGAAATTCAAAATCAACAAAAGGGAAAAAGGCATACCGTAAGGAACAGAGTTCGAACCGTATTCGAGGACGATCGGAATCTTGCGCGCATCAGCCTCCTTCCACACCCGGCTCATCCCCAGCATCACCATCCCGGACTCCGCAAACCGGTAAACCGGAGATTGGACCCGAGATATCTTGGCAAACCATTCCGCCTCCTGGTAGCTGGAAGCGTGAAGGCTGGGAAGTGCCTGCCCATTCTTGAATTTCATGGCAATAGGGATGGCGCGGGCGGATATGAAGAAAAAATCCCTCTTCCACGCGCGAAGACTGCGCTCGGTCGCACAGATCTTCAAACCCTTAATCCGGGTTGTCAACGTGTACCACCCCTGGATGCACCTCCAAGTGTAGAAGGTCATCAGGCGGTCAACATAGGGCTCAATGCCCAGTATCCGGCACACCCACTCAAAATGGCGAATCTTGGCGATCGCCATGGGGTGCAACTCGGTCAAATGAACACCATGCCTCTCAAGGACACGGTAAACAAACTTTGTCAATGGGAACCTAAGATTCCCATAGACAAAGAATGCTGCATAAACCCCGATCTTGCCTCGGGGGGCATCGTACACGGTCTGATGGGGTTCAGGAAACTCAGGCTCGAGAGACTCGAGCATGAACTTCCTGACAACATACCGGTACAGATCGCTAGGAAGAGCACACTGGCACTCACCAGCAGTACTCCTGTCGTCAGCTGTAGAATCGATATCACGAGACATCTTGTAAAAGAAGAAAACGATTTCGGGAGAATGCTTGCCTGAAAAGGATAAGTATTCGCCGGAAATCGCAAAGAAGATGAAGAAGAGTGAAAGTGTGGATTACAAATAACCATCTCCCCCTTTATATACTAATCGCAATTAATGCGATGAAATTAATGCGGAAGAGAGAGAAAACGAAGGTGCAATGAAACTATGACACGTGGCAAAAAGCAAGCTGGCAACAGCTGTTGACAGGACGCACACCATTAATTTCGCGGCCACGCGCCCGAAAAATCGCGCCCACGCGCCTAAAAAAGCGTCTGGAATGACCATGTACTGTCACGTCGCCATAACTTCCTGCACGTCCTGACACAGTCAGAAGAAACCGTCGCACGACGTTTCAGATGTTTGGACTGTTCCTATCTTTCCACCAACTCTTCGAATTTCAAAAATTCAAAATTCAAAAAGATTCAAAAGTGAGCGGGAAAATACCCCTTACCTTGGCAACCAAGTAACCGTAAGACGGATGCGGGTACAGTGTTAAGGCAAAACCCTTCACATACCTAGCACCCGCAGGGAATTGAAGCCAAGAATCACTTGGCAACCAAGTAACCGTAAGACGGATGCGGGTACAGTGTTAAGGCAAAACCCTTCACATACCTAGCACCCGCATGGAATTGAAGCCAAGAATAACTTGGCAACCAACCATCAGACGGATGCGGGTACAGTGTCAAGGCAGAACCCTTCACATACTTAGCACCCGCAGGGAATTGACGCCAGGAATACCTTGGAAGTAAAGTAACCGTAAGACGAGTGCGTGTACAGTGTCAAGGCAAAACCCTTCACGTACTTAGCACTCTGCAGGGAATTCAAACCAAGAAGGATCTTCTGGGCCATGCTTGCGGAAACGTGAATAACATTCCCGCACGACGGGAACGTCGAGAACTATATTGTTTGAAACTCCAAGATGGAATTGGTGGTTTTAACATAAATGATCACTATGTCGAAAACCACCAAAACCTCATGGAGAATCCACACAATTGGGACTCAACACTCCTGACGCGCGAGGAGGTTACAAACCTACCCGCTTCACGCCCAAAGATCAAGCAGAAAAGTCGGGAATTTCTGCGTGACATCAGGAAAACCGTGGGATGAATCACCACGGAAAACCGAAAAACTAAACCCTTTTCAAAACCCCTTGCTAAGTCCAAAAGTTCACCTCACTTATTAATAATTCATGAGAAGAACATTGGACTGGGGGGACTTGAAGAGGTAGGTCCCAGCAGAGCCCAGTTGGACCCGCAAGACTCACCTTGAACAGGGACGTCTGCGCGATGACCAACTGCTCCAGCAGGACCCACCATGCTCAAAGAACCTTACGCGCAGTACGCCAGCTGTACCCGCAGTGAAAGCCTCCCAATGGTGAAGTACCCCGCCTGTTCCCGCAGCTGCGGATACAAGCCATCAGGGAAGGCTACCCGCACTAACAGCAAGGCTACACGCACAAGGCATTCGTTCAGTTGTCACATGAAGGAATGAGCAAGGCGGGAACACTCCCGCCTAAATGAGCTAGTCCGTATGCTTCTGGAAGGTCTTTCGTACTATACCTACTAAGGTATGAGCGGAACAGACAGTTTGACCAGAGCAGCCCATGAACTAATCACAGGGTGACAGCTCACCGACAACAATACGAGGAGGAGCACCCTCTAGTACTGTTTGTCACTATTAGCCGCTGCCTACTCACCAACCCTTATGATGGGACGTGCGCAGCCTACAGTTGGTGGAACAGTATACAGCCGACCTTATTACTGTTGACCGTAACCTATCCACCAACCAGCATGGCCTGTGCATAGTCCACTGTTGGTAGAACAGGAATACTATTCAGCCGGCCATACCTGCTTGGAAACCTACCTTCGGCTATAAATACTCCAACACCTTGGAATGGTAAGGACATCATCTAATATCTCAATCTTATCTAGTAATCTCTTAATATACACTTATATTCAGAGCAATCTAGTCTGATTCTCACGCCGGAGGGTGGTCACAGGGAGGAACCCCCCCTTCTCAGTGACGAGCTTACGGTGTCTGTTTTGCAGGTCTCCAGAAGAACAACCTTCTCTGCTAGACCTCATCCGTGGGAAACATTACTTAACCCCCAGATTATCTATAATCTGCCTGTGGGTTCACATAGTGTTTCTTCATAAACCTAAGAATTTCAAACTACCCTAAGACCTGATCAATTATGAACTATCAACTCAGTTTATCCTGAACTATCCTAATGGTTGACCTCACTCATTTCAGTACCTTAAAGAATTATTATATTGGAATGATGAAAATTAATAAAAATAATTGTTGACGTGAGTAGGTAGCTGAACCCGAAATTGGAAATGTAGGGGGTGGCGATGGTGTTCTCGCTCAACCTGGGGTACTGCCCGCCCTCCACCTTCACCCTTAGAAATTGTGTATTTTACGGAACAAAGATTGACTAGATAGCTTCTTATGTATTTTAACAAATAAATTCTCAAGCAGGGAATTAGGAAAATAACCATCAACAAAGACAACATCCATCATGTACTTCGGTATTATTTTCTTAATAATAAAGTCAACTTTATGCATATTAGGTTAGGGATTATTTTGCCTAATATTAATATATTTTTAATGTTTTATTAGTCACTCTTTTGTCTTATGATTATAAAAACAATTCAGGGTTTCATTATTCCTTTATTGTTGTGAACTTGTTTAAGAGCAACCCCTAGAATTCTAATAAAATTTGAACAATAAGTTAGATAAAAGAAGAAATTTAGAAAAGGGATTAGAGCATTCCCGGTGGATTTTTCAAATTATGTAAGGGGGTTCTCCATTTTTTAGAGATGGTTAAAAATGGTTGTGAGATGATGAGAGAGAAAATTACTGTTCATGGTTAAATTTGGATAAGTGTATTGTTCATCTCTATAATTTTTTAATGTTTTTGAAAGTAGTTGTGAGTGAATTAGAGAGAAAAGATAATGATAAAAGTATAAAAAATATTATTTAATTGAAAATGAGAGAGAAAATATAGTGTTTTTAGTGTAATTATAGAGATGGAGATAGAGATTCTACTGAGAATGCTCTTATACGTATAAAAAGCATAAAAGAAAAAAAATGCTTAAAAAGAAAAACTCTACTAAATATCTATAGAGTTAGAAATTTAGCTTTAATTAGAATCATTTAAATACATAAGAAATATAAAGTAAAACATGACTCTATTTAAAGTTCATGGATAGAAATGTAAACCGTTTAAAGAAAAATAATTATTATAATTAAAGGATCATATGATAACTCAATTAAAATTCAAGAATAAAAAACGTAAATTGAAAGAAAAGGGAATGACTAATAACATTAAGGTGCTTTTTGTTTTTTAAGACAATAACTGTCTGCAATCTGATTTCTTCTGATTTCATGTCTTCAACTGAAGATGTGGTCTGAAGGTCTGCAATCTGAAAATATAACACTGTTTGTTTTATAAACTGGGTATCGTCGGCATAAACTGAAAATTAGTTATCTATCAATACATATCACAGTAAATAGAAGTCATTTAACGACTGTAGACTAGTAAAATAGTTGGTGGCGGGCGGTGGACGGTGGTGATGGACGGTGACGGTGGTGGATGGTGGACGGTGTTGGTGGCGGATGGTAGGTGGTGGTGGGTGGTGATGGACGGTGATGGTGGTGGGTGGTCGACGGTGTTGGTGGCGGATGGTAGGTGATGGTGGTGGGTGGTAGTGGCGTAGACGATGGTTGTGGCCGATGGGTGGGTAGTGGTGGTGATGGATGGTGGTGGTGGTGGTGGTGGGTGGTGGTGGTGGTGATGGACGGTGTTGGTGGGTGGCGGATGGTGTTGGTGGTGGTGGCGGACGGTGGGTGGTGGTAGTGGACGATGGATGTGGCCGACGGATGGGTGGTGGTGGTGGTGGTGATGGACAGTGGTGGTGGATGGTGGTGGTAGTAGACGGTGGGTGGTGGCGGTGATGGACGGTGGTGGTGGCGGACTGTGGGGTGGTGGGTGGTGGTGGTGGTGGCGGACGGTGGGTGGTGGTGGACGGTGGTGGTGGCGGCGCATGATGGATGGTGGTGGTGTTGGACATTGGGTGTTGGTAGGATGTTAAGAAATGTGAAGATATGTGAAGAAGTTAAACAATAACTTATTTTTTAAGACCATAAAAATAGTTTCCAGATCTTATTTAAAAAAAAAACAAACAGTTTTCAAAAGCTTATGTGTGTACGCCCGCAAACATAAGCCTCCTACAAATGTTTTAAGCAAAAACAAATACCACCTAACATGACATCACGTAAACCACTCACATATTCGCGCTAGTGTTATAGGTATAGAATTTTAAGTTTCTAAATGATTAAATGATCTAACTGAAACATATACATGAATCTTGGCATCTTGCCCACAGTTTATAAAATAAAATTCAAATTTAATATGAAGCAATAATGAAGAAAAAATCAAATAAATACATTGTTTTTAATTATTCCATTTAACTCGACTTGTAAAATAATGAGTAGCTAGTAACCAATATATAGTACATGTAAATCACTTAATTTAGGCAAGAAAACCAACAATTATAAAACATAAAATAAAATAATAAATACATAGCAGTTAATCAATACTGAAAATTATAGTGTGGTTGAAAAAAATGTATATATAATATTATAATTTAGTTGATATTTTAGAATTTTATCCCTACAAAATGTAGCCAATATGCCAATAACCTATTGGCAACTCACCAACACCAACACATAAGCGCATTGATCAGTATTGTTGTGTTCGTAGTACAAGTCGGCCCCCTCATATGTCATTTGCATTAATGGAAAACGGAAATCATGAATTCATCCCCTATTAAAAGAGTGAACGACAAATTTTGTTCTTAAGATTCTAAAGAAACCCTTAAATTTTGGATTATGCAAATCAGTGGCGGATCTATACATAAATTTCAAGAGTAACGTTCAAAACAAATCTTTCGTCGTATTTCATACAATGTAAACGAAAAAAAAGAAATACAATACTTGGTGTGCAAATTTCTTCTATTCGGTTTTGGAAAGCTTGAAATCGAGCCATTACATGTTCTTTTACTTTATTGAACGTTTCTCTTTCGATTGCACAAATTAAAGCATTGTTCAAATACTCATCACCAATTCTCTTACACAAACCCGTATTGATAAGTTTCATTTTAGACAAACATATTTCAATGGTTGCGGTTGTAATCGGAAAAACCAACACTAGCTTTAATATTTGACAAATCAAAGGAAAAGTGGTGTGCTTTCCGGTTTCCACAATTACAAGAGCAAGGTCACACATTCATCTAATTTTGCAAATTTATCATCTTCCTTTAAAGTGTGATAAAAGGCTATACGATCACCCGAAATACACCTTCTTTATTCATTACCAAAATCATTCATATACATTTTCGAAATTGTCACTATCTTAGATATGCTAAACTTAGAAAACGAATCTCAAGATTTAAACCAGACATATTTTCTAACAAACTAATTGAGACCTCATTAAGAGCATTTCTGGGATTGAGTTTGAACAATGCTTATTGGTTTTTTTTAAAAAGACATTTTTAAAAGCCAGGATTTGGGGTCTTTAGAAAACTGTATTTTAACCCTTTCAAAAAGCTAAAATAAAAAGGTTTTTCGTGATTGGCAAACATATTTTAACTTATTTTCTTTTTGAAAACACCAATAAGCATTTTTCAAACTCAATCACAAACATGCTCTAATTTTAATCAAATTCTTAAATTTGCATATCCAAAACCGTATTAAAAATTTTGACCTCAAAAATGATGATTCTGTTGAGCCTGTTTTCTGTTTGATATTTATCGTTCAGACAAAAGAAAAAAAAGGTTATTGGTTTCTATTTGCTTTAGGCTATAAATTTGTTTGGGCTTTATTTGATTTAAACTTTTAAAAAAATGATGATTTTGTTGGGTATGTTTCTGTTTGAGTCGGTGTAACATAACGAAAATTTTGGTCCAAATTTGACAAACTAATAAAACTTAAGGACTAAAAATATTCATGGCAAAAGTAAAGAGAAAAATAAGACAAAGAATGGAATTGGCTTATGTTAAGGAATGGAGTAAGGAGACTCCATCCCACATCGGAGAAAGAAAGAAAAAAATTAAGCACTTTATAAGAAGAGAACATTCCATGATAATGTTCTTAAGTAGCCAATCACTCTCCCTAGTCCTAGCTGAGGGTGCGAAGCACCCGACGCTCACGTGCACGCGCACGGGCTCGGGTGAAGGGCGATCGGCGCAATGTGGCGCTTTGATGACGTACTTTGCACTTCGCACGCTCGCATCGCCAAGAGCCGCCTTTGTATTTTTGGATAATGATGAGACAAAAATCAAGATATGACAAGTTACCAAAAGATCAGGGACTAAAAATGAACAGATTCAAAGTTTTGGATCTTCGCGATACGCGAAGATGCAGTACACGTGGTGAGATTGTAGCAACATGTGGCAAGTCTATGCGGCGACTCAGCGAAGCTAGTGTAGCTTCGCAATACGCGAAGTTGCACGAAAAATTCTATAAATAGGTCGGCCATGGGGGTGATCCATATTCATTCCACACACTTCAATACACACACATTGCCTCGATATACGTGCCACGATTTCCGATATGTCGATATCCCACCAAACCTTACCTCGAAATGCGTGCCATAATTCTACCTAGTTACTCTCTCTCGACCTCTCTCCAAGTAGAAGTGAGGTCCAAGTAGAGCACAGGCGTTTCGAGTAATAAGCCATTCAAGGTAAGGGTTGTGACATTTGTCAAATTTATTTTTTTAAACCCGAAACCCAAACCGCTTTGAACTTTCTATTTAACCCAAAGTGTTATTAAATTGCAACGTTGTCAAATTTAAGCTCTACTGATTTTAATAAGTATTATCATTAACACATGAATTCTATGTTTTCAACAAACTATTTATATTCAAATATATATTCCTGCGTTTATACTTATGCGTCATTATAAACTATCCGACATAGACGCGTAACCGGTAAATTTTATACCTTATATAGATTAAATAAAAGGTAAACAAAATTTAGTATTTGTTAATTATTTATTAAGTTTGGGTTTGAGTTTTAACTTTGACCAAAACATGAGGGTTCATTTTTGTCAAAAGATAAAACTTCTTTTCTTCTTCCTTGTTTTCCTCCCTGTGCATCGATGTGAAGTTCCCCCACCCCTTTGATTTTGCTAGAACAAATTTAAGGCATTTTGACACATTTAATTTTATATTAATCACTTGGTAAACGTTTCTTTTTACATCACTACACCATAATACTCGCTAATTTTGACCAAAAACCGTCCAATTCGTCATCATCATATGCATAAGACCCGAATTAGAAACTAAACGATTTGACTAATATTTGGACGAATTTAACTATTTAAACACCTCTGATCTTCATCTCTATGGCTCACAATCACAAAAATATCTCCCAAATTTCTTCTGGATACTCCCTGATTTCGATTTCAAACTCGACTCGGTACCAAACTTTGACCAGGCCAGCATCCATCTATTCGTTATCATTTAAGGTAATTTTATTAGTGCTAATTCTCGTTTCCATACTTCAATCAAAAGCCCATGTCAGTTAGGGCTTTGCTCATTCATTTAGATGGAACCAATTTCTAGGGTTTATGCAATTTGGGGATGAACTTGAAGTTTTGTTTATAAGAAATCTGAAACAAACAATAACTAATAATTTGTTTAGCTCAGTTGGTTTCATGTTGTTGTGTAGGCTTTAACCGGTTCACACCTGGGTTCAAGTCTCTCAATAACTTTTTTTTATTATATATATTTTCCCTTTTCAAATCTTAATCAATTAATTAATTTACAAAATTCATTTTTGTTATGTTTCACCAAAATCCACTGATACAAACTGATCGCTTTAGCCCGCTTATAAAATTCTCGGGTTTATTAATCCTTTTATAACTCTTTTCATTGGTTAAAATTATTATTTAAAAATCATAATAAATCAAATAAAAAATATTTTTACTGAAATTTATTTATTTAAAACTCAACTCTTTCTTATTCCTTAAAACTTCGTCAAACTCGTTAAACATAATCTTTTATTATTCATTCCGTCAAAATCTATATATGCTAACGTAACCATATTAGGAACAATATTAGACCGATAAACTCTGATATATTTACAAAACAGGTACCAACGTTGGGTGTCACGCCCAAGCCCTGAGCCGGGGTGTGACAAGTGTTGGTATCAGAGCCATCAATCTTAGCGAATTAGGTATATAAGTATACCTAAGCTTTGATCAGAGATAAGTTTCAATAGTTATTATATATAAGGATAAGATAGGTTGATATTCTTTCCTATCCCTTATCATTCTAATCTTTTCTATCCCTTATCATTCTTATCCTTATAGATGTCGATATTCAAGAAGATGATAGAATCCTTTTACGAAGAAATGAGACAAGCAGGCCATCCAGAACCCATCGTTCCTCCTGATGGTCAAAGTGATGAATACTATGCTAATTTCTTCGACCAGGACAGACCCCTTACACCAGTGGTCCCATATGGGAATCAACCCATTTAGTTCCCAGGCACAGAGCAATTGCCGATCAACATTCCAAGTGATCCGCCATCCCCGAAGAATCATCCTTCCAATAATATGGAGATTGATGAGCAAGCTAAGACCAATCCTAAGGATGGTACCCCAAGTTGGATGCAAATTTACTCTAACCCAAGAACCCCAGTTTACAATCCCACCGATTCTCCTCATTCTATTTTAGGTCCATCAAGGAGACCTAAGATGAGAGTGATGCAACCGGAGACCATTCGGATTGAGGTGAATCAAAGTAATGTGGAAGTTGAACCAGAAGAAGACCCCGACGAAGAAGTTGAAAAGGAGACGGAAAAAGAACCAAAAGAAGAATCGGAAGAAGACTCGGAAGAAGAACCAGAGGAAGAGGTTTCAAGGGAGATGAGCATTGATGAGAGGAACCCTGAGGTGCAAAACCACCCAGGATGTGACTGTCCATCGAGTATGGGCTGCCAGCAACCGTTGTTTCACCTGAACCCTCATTATGATCCACAAGACCCGTACGTCCAAGCACTCACAAGTAGTTTCCCACCCTTCACAGGTGTCGTTCCAACCATCTCGGAACAAGCAGAAGAAATGAGGCAGCAAGAAGAGGCTGCAAAAGTTTTTCACAACATGCCGATTGAATCCAGTCCACCACCGCAGTATCCAAGAAACCATTATGACATAGTCATGATGGGGTATCGTGATCCACCGCCCCAGTATGGATATCCAAATCTCATCCCTCAGTCCCAGGAAGAGCATTTAGATCGGGCACTGCATGAGACAGATGAATTGAGAAAAAAGTTGGCTATGGAAAGTAGCAAAAAGAAGAAAGTAGAGAAGAAATTACTACACAAGTGTAGTAAGTTGAAGAAGATGATAAAGAAATATATGAAGGATTGAAGATCTCGTTCTGTTGTGATCGTATCGTTTGTTCCCTATTCTGTTGTGGTTATATCGCTTGTTTCCTGTTCCGTTGTTGTAGTACCGGTTGTTCCTAGAATAAGTCCGTTGTATTGGTGATAGTATCGTTTGTTTTAAGTCAATGGTGGTAGAAATGATCGTTAATGTAAGATATTTTAAATGTAGTATAAATAAAAACTCTTGGTAATGAGTCAATTTCTATATAATTTCAAAATGTCAAAACAAAATAATCTCTCTTAAAATAAAGAAGCTTCTGAAAGCAACAAATCGAAAACTGAGCCTGCTCAAGGAAACCATGAGCAACTAATAACCAAAATGCAAGAAATGACTAACGCCATGAATACCTTATTACCCACCTTAAAAGAAAAATCCGTCCATCAAAGTGAAAACCGACAACCCAGCAAGTCTGTCAAATCCAAATCCCGACCTAATCCTACCCCTCAAGACGAAGGAAGTGATCAGGGATCAACTAATGGTGAAAAGATCCACCAAATCTTTAAGAAGTTACGAATCGAAGGTTGTTTGTTTAAAGATTTCAAAAATTGTGGACCAAAAGAATTTTATGGCGACAAGGGTGCCATAGCCGCCATAAGATGGCTCGAAGAGATGGAATCAATTGTTATTATAGGCAAATGTACTGAGGAGGAAAAGATTCAGTACACGGCACAGATGTTCAAAGGGGAAGCCTTAGAGTGGTGGAATACTCTATTGTTGGCAAGAGGAAGGAGGACCATGTATCAGTTAACATGGGAAGAGTTTAAAGATCTGGTTATGCAAAAGTATTGTCCAATGCATGAAACTGATTTAGTTCAAACCAAGTTTTTGAATCACAAGGTAATTGGGACCAATATGAGAAAATACAATAACAAGTTCCAAGAATATTGTAGGCTTGTGCCACAGTTGGTAACACCTGAATCAAACAAGGTAACCCGCTACATATGGGGTTTACCGAGAGAGATAAGAGACATGGTAAGATCTCATCTGCCACAGACAGCCGAATCCGCCATGGAATTGGCTGGTTATTTGATGAATGGCATAATCCGCAACAAAGAAGAAGACAAGAAGGAATATTCGAAAAATGACAGGAAAGGAAAAGGAAATAATCGTTTCAAAGGAAAAGATGTGGATAGAAGGAGAGGTGGTTTCAATTCCAACTACCCGTTGTGCAAGATTTGTAAGAGACATCATCAGGGTTGATGCCGGTTTGCAATGTCTTCATCTGCCATTTGTGATACGTGTAAAAAGCCAGGGCATGTTACTGCTGATTGTTGGAAGAACAAGATGACTTGCTTTAACTGCAAGGAGATGGGACATCTTAGCTTTGAATGTCCTAAAAAGAATATTTCAGGGAATTGAGGTGTTAGAGGTGCTGGAAGAAGCGGCACCAAGAACGAAGGAAAGAAAGGAAATGCTTGAGTCTTTGTACTCGACACCAAGAATGCCGCAGACATATCGGAAACCATCACCGGTATGTTCTTAGTAAATAACGTTTACGCAAGAGTTTTATTTGATTCTGGTGCAAATCAAAGTTTTATAGATTATAAATTTTGTGGTCTATTAAACGAACCTTTAAAGAAATTAAATAAAACCATAAACGTTAAGACGGCCAGTGGTGAGATAGTTAAAATTTCCGAGATCTTAGAAAATGGAAAGATCTTATTAGCAGGCTACGTCATACTTGTACAATTACTACCCATGACATTAGCAGGTTTTGATATAGTTCTAGGTATGGATTGGTTATCCGACAACCATGCTCATATAATTTGCAATAAGAAAACCATAAAACTTCAAGCCCCTGAAAAGCGAACGATTCAAATCGCGGGCGACAAAGATGCTGGTCATGTTAGCATAATCTCCATGATGAAAGCTAACAAATGCTTAAACCAAGAATGTTTAGCATTTATGGCTTATATGACGGAAGAATCAAAACCGAAGGAAATCAAAGATGTACCCATAGTATCTGAATTTTCTGATGTCTTTCCAGATGAACTTCCAGGAATCCCACCCAATCGAGAAGTCGAATTTAGAATAGACTTAATGCCGGGAACAGCTCCAATAGCCAAATCCCCCTATCGTTTGGCTCCGACGGAAATGAAGGAATTAAAGAAATAATTGGATGAGTTGTTAGAGAAAAGGTTTATTCGTCCAAGTTCATCACCTTGGGGAGCTCCGATTTTATTCGTCAAGAAGAAAGATGGTTCCATGAGAATGTGTATCGATTACAGAGCCTTGAACAAAGTAACTATTAAGAATCGATATCCGCTACCTATAATTGACGACCTATTCGATCAATTGCAAGGAGCAAGTTTCTTTTCGAAACTAGACTTACGTTCTGGATACCATCAGTTGAAAGTTCAAGAAGAAGATATTCCAAAGACAGCTTTCCGAACAAGGTACGGACATTATGAGTTCACTGTAATGCCATTTGGAATCACTAATGCCCCAGCCGCTTTTATGGACTTGATGAACAGAGTTTGCATACCTTATTTAGATAAATTTGTAATCGTATTCATCGAAGATATACTTATTTACTCTAAATCAGAAGAAGATCACAAAGTTCATATTAGAATCTTGCTTGAGATACTCCGAAACAAGAAGTTGTATGCCAAATTTTTCAAGTGCGAATTCTGGCTGCATGAAGTACAATTTCTTGGCCATGTTATCAATGCAAATGGAATTCAAGTGGAGCCCGCAAAGATTGAAGCAATAGCTAAATGGGAGATTCCTAGATCGCCAATCGAGGTCCGAAGTTTCCTGGGTTTGGCTGGATATTACAAAAGATTCATCGAGAACTTCTCCCGTATAGCAGTTCCCTTAACTTCATTAACCCGAAAGAATGTTAAGTATGAATGTGGAACCAAACAACAAGAAGCATTTGATTTACTCAAGCAAAAGCTTACGAATGCACCTATACTGGCCTTGCCAGAAGGTATAGAGGATTTCGTTGTATTTAGTGACGCATCTCATTCAGGTTTGGGTTGCGTACTAATGCAAAGAAAGAAAGTAATAGCTTATGCTTCTCGTCAATTGAAAGTACATGAAAAGAGTTATACGTCTCACGATGTAGAGTTAGGTGCCATAATTTTTGCCTTAAAGTTATGGAGGCACTATCTCTATGGAGTCAAATTTATTGTGTACACTGATCATAAGAGCTTAAAACACATCTTTGATCAGAAGGAACTTAACATGCGTCAAAGAAGATGGATGGAAACTTTAAATGATTACGACTGTGAAATCATCTATCATGAAGGAAAAGCAAATGTTGTAGCTGACGCATTGAGCCGAAAAGAACATGAGAAGCCCAAAAGGGTTCGTGCTTTGAGATTGGAACTACAAATAGATCTAATCTAACAAATCAAGAAAGCTCAGAAACAAGCAATTGAAGAAAACCAAATCTCTGAAGAAAAGCGTAACGGCACCATTGATTCTTTAATAAAAGGAGATGACAACATACTCAGACTTGGAAACCGAATCTGGGTACCGATTATTGGATATTTGCGCGAAAGGATCATGAGTGAAGCTCATAAATCAAAGTATATAATGCATCCCGGTAGTGATAAAATGTATCAAAATCTTAGGCCGAACTACTGGTGGAATGGGATGAAGAGAGATATTGCTTTATATGTTGCTAAGTGCATAACATGTTTACAAGTCAAGGCAAAACATCAAAAGCCTTCAGGTTTACTCCAACAACCTGAACTTCCTGTATGGAAATGGGAGATGATAACAATGGATTTCATTACAAAACTCCCTAAAACTACCCAACAGCACAATGCTATTTGGGTAATCGTTGATAGGTTAACTAAATCCGCTCATTTCTTACCTATCAACGAATCCTATTCTATGGATAGATTGTCACGAATTTACGTGAACAACATTGTAACATTACATGGTGTGCCATTATCTATCATATCTAACCGAGACAGTAGATTTACGTCTCATTTCTGGAATAGTTTCCAGCAAGCATTAGGAACTAAGTTGAATCTTAGCACTACTTATCATCCTCAAACTGATGGGCAGAGCGAAAGAACAATTCAAACGCTTGAAGACGTGCTTTGAGCTTGTGTGATCGATTTAAGTGGATGTTGGGATGATCATCTACCTCTAATGGAATTCTCGTATAATAACAGTTATCACACAAGTATTCAAGCCGCACCATTTGAAGCTTTGTATGGACGGAAATGTAGAACACCTGTATGTTGGTCCGAAATAGGAGATAATCAAATATCTGGACCCGAAATAGTCCAAGAAACGACGGATAAAGTATTACAAATCCGTGAACAACTTAAGGCGGCAAGAGATCGACAAAAGAGCTATGCAAACGTCCGCCGTAAGTCGTTGGAATTTCAAGTAGGCGATAAGGTTTTACTAAAAGTATCACCATGGAAAGGAGTTGTACGATTCGGCAAGAAAGGAAAGTTAAGTCCACGTTTTGTAGGACCATTTGAAGTACTAGAATGAATCGGTACTGTTGCTTATCGCTTACGATTGCCAGAAGAGATGAAAGGAATACACGATGTATTTCATGTCTCTAATTTACGTAAATGTCTGGCTGACGAAACTTTAGCCATGCCATTAAAAAATGTTGAAATCAATGAAAATCTAAAATTTTTAGAACAACCCCTACAAGTTGAATATTTTCAAGTCAAGAAACTTAAGCGTCGAAGGCTAAAATTAGTCAAGATACGATGGAATTCTTGAAGAGAACCCGAGTTTACTTGGGAATTAGAGTCAGAAATGAGAAGGAAATACCCGCATCTGTTCTAAGCGAATCTCGAGGACGAGATTCATTCTAAGGTGAGGAGGATGTAACATCACGAAAATTTTTGTCCAAATTTGACAAACTAATAAAACTTAAGGACTAAAAATATTCATGGCAAAAGTAAAGAGAAAAATAAGACAAAGAATGGAATTAGCTTATGTTTAGGAATGGAACATCGGAGAAAGAAAGAAAAAATTAAGCACTTTATAAGAAGATACATTCCATGATAATGTTCTTAAGTAGCCAATCACTCTCCCTAGTCCTAGCGGAGGGTGCGAAGCACCCGATGCGCACGCACGCGGGCACGAGCGATGGGCGATGGGCGCAATGTGGCGCTTTGATGGCGCACTTTGCACGCTCGCATCGCCGCTTAAGAGCCGCCTTTGTATTTCTGGATAATGATGAGACGAAATCAAGATATGGTAAGTTACCAAAAGATCAGGGACTAAAAATGAACAGATTCAAAGTATTGCATCTTCGGGATACGCGAAGAATCCACGTTTTGCATCTTCGCGATACGCGAAGATGCAGTACACATGGCGAGACCGTAGCGACACGTGGCGACATGTGGCAGGCCTAGGTGACACGTGGCAGGTCTACGCGGCGACTCAGCGAAGCTAGTGCAGCTTCGCGATACGCGAAGTTGCACGAAAAATTCTATAAATAGGTCGGCCATGGGGGTGATCCCCATTCATTCCACACACTTCAATATACACACATTGCCTCGATATACGTGCCACGATTTTCGATATGTCGATATCCCACCAAACCTTACCTCGAAATGCGTGCCATAATTCTACCTAGTTACTCTTTCTCGACCTCTCTCCAAGTAGAAGTGCGGTCCAAGTAGAGCATAGGCGTTTCGAGTAATAAGCCATTCAAGGTAGGGGTCTTCTCTGATTATTATAAATAGCTTAGACCCTAGTCAGGGCTATAGCTCGTACCTTGATTTTATAAAGTGAAAATAAGATTTCATAGAGTCGAGATTATAGATAAAATAATACTTCTTTATTATATATAAAGATTTTATTATAAATTTGAAATATACGTTTCTTCACGAAGAAGAAACAAAGGTTTATAAATGATTAACAAAAGAAAGGACTAGAGGTCCTTGTATTGAAAAGACAAAATGTCAAGGTAAAGGTTATGCAATCGGACTAAAGGTCTAAAGCTAGATCGTTGATCTAGTATTTATAAAATGTTATTCTCGTACTAAAGGTCCGAGATAACAAGACGAATTTGTGAGAAACACCAACCAAGAAGAAAGGTGAATACGTCCAACTTTTTATAAAACAAGTCTGTGTCTGTTTGCATGGGATTATATCCCTAAAACTTTATGCACAAAAGTAGTGCTGGCCCTCAGGCTATTGTATATGTTTGTCTAGATCCTTACATATGTGGGTAGACGGTGGGCACACCGCACCACACTTGCTAATGCCTCCGCCACGTTGGGCTGGACCTAAGTAATGTCCGAGAGGGGATTATCTCGTGTATATTGAATAGTTGCTAAGACCTCGATGCTATGGTATCGCTGAGAGGTTTCAAGTATAACTGGAGGTTTATAATAGTATATTTAACTTGGTTATTTCCTAAACCACGATGGGCCGGGTCATAAAGATACCCGAGGGGATAACTAAGTAACTTAAATGTTTTGTGTCAGCGTGTTCACCAGCATGTGTTGCTGACGTATTTTTATAACTGTTTTACAGGTAATGGAGAATAAGTGTTTGGAGAAGAAGGGTAGCCGTTAGACGATCTGATGGCTCAATGGATGTTTTATAAATAAAATAATATGAAACATGGTTTTGTAATCCAAACACTATTGTACAAATTAACGGGTGTTTTTAAATCCCGTCTTTTAAATATAATAATATTTTAATAAGTCTTCCGCTTTATAACCCTAAACTCTGATATATTTACAAAACATGTACCAACGTTGGGTGTCACGCCCAGGCCCTGAGCCGGGGTGTGACAGTCTGTTTTTGTTTAATATTTTTCGTTTAAACAAAAGAAAAAAAATAGTTGTTTTTATTTGATTTAGGCTATAAATTTGTTTGGGCTTTATTTAATTTGAACTTTTAAATTGACTGGCCTTTAAATAAGTAGGGGTAGCATAATGTTTTTTTCAGGGTAGCGAAAGACGAAAATCGACCCAAAAGGAAAAAAATTTACACTGTCAACGAAAAGTTGAGGAGTAGCTATTATACTTTCAACTTCCGGTACAACCGTACATCTAACAAATTTAATTGTATTTCTTTTTTAGTATTTGGGGAAAAAATTATATTGTTCCTTACAAATTATTACACTAATATATATATATATATAGGGTTAGGTTAGAACAAAAACCCACTTGAGTTGTGAAAACTCTAGAAACTCATGTTCAATCACATATTTTTTAAAGATTAAATCTTGTGGTCCACAATTAAAGTTAATAAAAAAATGTAAAAGTTAATTTGCACTTTCCCTCTCATGAAAACATATATAAAAATTAGTAAAAAATAGCAAAACATTTTTTTTATGTTTTCGATGTTTTGTATTAAATGTAACAACATATATTACATGCAACAAAAAAAAAACGATGTTACATAAGGTTTTCACAACTCAAGTGAGTTTTCATTTTATACTTTTATATATATATATATATATATATATATATATATATATATATATATGCCAGTTTGCCATAAAAATCAAAATACATTTAATACTAATAATAACACTTAAACTTTAACTGGTTCTGTCTTTTTATATGATATGACTCACTTAAAACATACATTACCTAGTTATGTTTGTATTTATATGATTCAATAGTTGCAACAATAATATCGTTGGAGATGATCAGTAAGTTGTGCCGTCCCACACCGGACTTGGAGGTTTGGCACTTGTTGGATACACAAAACACTCAACATATTAAAGAATACAGTAACAAAGTTTTTTTATTCTCTCCCCGAATTATACATAAACTAGCTAACTACCTCGGGGACCTGCACTATGTCTAGTTTTGTGCATACCATAGCATACATGAGGCTACCAATAGCCGGTGCATGGAGGACTTTAGCCATGTATGCCTTTTCTTCTTCGATCTTTGGAGATTGGTCTTTTAAAAGTCTGAATGACTTTCCAAATGGTGTGTATGGGCACAACCTTCTCAGCTGCATACCGAATCTCTTTTTCGATGTATTTCTCATGTGAAAGTGTCAATAAATTATCTTTCTTATATATCTCTCAAGATACTCATCTCGAGTATCTGTTTTGCTATACCTAATTATTTCATCTCAGATTCTTCTAAATATGTTTCTTTAAATTGATAATCTTTTACATACTTGATATCTTAAATCTTAAGTTGTTATTTTTTATTTTAATAAAAAAATTGAACGTAAGATATTATCTTTGTAGCTTGATAAACCATATATTAGCTATGGAAGTATTGATATAACCGAATTTCATGTGATTAATAAAAGCAAGTATAAGTTGATTATGATGAATAACCAAGCCACTAAATTACAATGATGAATATAATTTTGAAAACAAAAGCATGCATGGAGAGGTCATTATGTTCACATGAAAATAGTAATTGCTAGTTGTATTATAAATTAATTACTTTTTTCCATTCTTATAGTATGATAAAAAGTTTAGGTTTTAGTCTCTACATTATTTATTCTCTTGGTTACAGAATTCGAAGTTTTTATTTATTGTCAGTGAGCATGATTAAACGGATTAAAACAATTTAAAAGCATAACCCAATATTAATAGTTCAATTCAATTTAATCATGTTGTCATTGATTGCTTGATCTTTAGTTTTGTTCGATTGATTGCATATGTGGTTTGTGTTTGTTAGATGTTCGATTGATCGTGTTTGATCGTTTGATATCATAAGGTTTGCACTTGTGGTTATGTTTGAGGGATCGATTGATAACTTTTCGGGTTCTTTGGGGTTTGTAGGTTATTATAAAAGAGAAGGAAAAAAGAAATTAGCAAATACCCATCATGTGACATACTGATATGAGCATGGGAAAAAGTTTTAACAATATAAACTAACGGGGTTAAGTGACTTGTTGAAAATGAAACAAAAATTATAACTAAAAAATGTATAAGGAATCTCTCTGACTAAAAACGGGAATATGAGCAAACCTCAGGTACTAAAACAATTTTTAAGTCAAGCCTTTAATAATAAAAACACAATATTGTAAAAAGTAAATAAATGTTAATTACTTTTACATTCGAAATCATTATGATAATAAGCTAGAAACGAGCCGAACCTGAACCTTAAGTAAAGCTCGTTAGTTATCAAGGTCGATTGTTATTGAACCTTAACTAGCCTTGTGCAATTTCACAAGTTTTAACTATTTTGGAATTCTATGTATTAGTTTCGAATTACACAATCTTGCTTTGGCTCATTAAGGTACTACACGAGATTAAATGCATATTAACTAACTAACGAACTGATAATAAACAAGAGAACCCAAATTTTAAAAAAAATTCACGAGCCAAGTTCAAACTCCTGTAACTTAAAATGAACCGTGGCTAATCGAGCTCGAGCTTGCCTTTGATTGTTTGCACCCCCTAGGGAAAACCTAATTAAATTTTTTAAGTAAATATAAAATACGTTACAACTCAAATATTTCTAGAATTTTATTTCCACTGTACGAAATGAAAGCAATGAAGTGAATGATTATGAAAGTGACAGAGATCATGTCGATTTGAATATCTATAGCAATAACCCAAGTAGGATAGATAATAGCCGATCTGGGTCCGACCCGGATCCGTATCAAGGATGGGACCAAGATGAGCGTGGCGGTGGAGACCGGAATATAAAACCTTGGAAAAAAAATTATAATAATTTCCGGTAAAAGTTACAGTTTTGCGGTATGGCCCCAAAAGCAAAAATTCAAATCCAATTATTAAACTAAAATATCTCTCTCTCTCTCTCTCTCTCTCTCTCTCTCTCTCTCTTCGATCCTGACGCCCTCATGAATCTCTCTCTCTCCATTCATTACACGCTTTCCCTTTCTTCATCTCTCACTGCATTTTATTTTATAATTTAAAATTCTTATTTATAATAATATTACAAACACCCGAGTGAGCATTTCTGAAAATGGATTTATACCATCCATACTGATTTTGATGCTGCATGTCGGACTTATCCAATAACACTATAAATAAGAAAATTCATCAATATTAAAAATTTTCTTGAGTCAGGTTTCAAACATGATATCTCAAGAATCCCAACCTTAACCATCACCCTTGACTAGAAACCAATTGCAATTGGCCTTCTGGTCGAATGACATGGGGTGAAACAGGACGTCAACCGTTAAAATTGATTTTGAAGCTAGATACCGGACTCACCCCGAAACAAAGTGGTGAAATAAGGACTTCTTCATCGAGGGGTCATCTAAGGCCATCTTCTCTTATCGCTACAATTAGACAGTACAAATTGTTGTTTTTATATAGAAAACCTAAGTTATATATATATATATATATAATTCTAAGAAATACTCATGGCCGGAGTGTTGACGGACCCTCTTTACCCCCTCTGGTGCCGCCTACGTCGAAACATGTAGATAAACTCTAACACTATGAAAAATCCATTGAACCAAGTTTTAAACAAAAACCTTAAGGTCTCAAAGATCAAGCATCATCCCTATGCAATTTATTTCTCTCTCACTGATTTATATATTATAATAATATAAAATAATAAAAAATATATATTATTATTATAATAATAAAATAAAATAGAAAGGAGGTTCGTACTCTGACAACGACCACTGAAGAAACGTGGATCTACTCACTGGTAGCAGATCTACTTTCCTCGGATGTGATTAAACTATTTCACCGATGGTTCTTCTGGATCCGAGTTCTTCCACCTACAAAATGAACAGCGCCGTTACTTACCCCTCAGAAAGGGACAGAGGGGTCCTCTTTGGGGTAACCCTCCGGCGTGAGAATCAGTATCTTTTTGAGAAGATAATAATGTTGTATGTAAGTGAATCTCAAGAGTATTGCTGATCGCTGAATACTCTTGATTTGTGTGACTGTGTGTTTTCTCTGTAACTGACTGTGAGTGAATATAATTCAATGTGATTGAATGTGATATCACTGCTTGTAACTGTCAATGATTGAGTGTGAATGAATCTCCCATCAAAGTGGAGTTGATGCTGTATTTATAGTGCTAGGGTTTCCACTGGTTGGGCTCAGCCTCGTTGGCCTCCTCCAACCGCACTGCGCCATGTGTCCTCTGGGACACCTGGCGCTTTCTCGTTGGTTGTAATTATGTGGTAGCACATGTGTCATGCTGAGTTGTCGACCTTTCATTTGGCAGCTGTCAATATCAGCATATTCTTACTCCTTAAAAAGATGCCTTCTAGAAGATTGTCTGACGTGCACAATCAAGGTCGCCCTAATCCTGACTTGAATAAGGACGAGGTTGATTATGTGCACGTGTGATATGCGCCCATCCTGAGGATGCGCGAAGTCTTCTTTTTATTCTCACGCGCAGATATTTCATGCGCAGGTGTGATATGCACGAGCGTGTGATATGCGCCGCGCGATTGTGCGCCGCGCGCATATGCGACGCGCGAGCATATGTGATGTGCAAGAGCATGTGATATGCGCCGCGCGTTGATGCGCCGCGCGCATATGTGATGCGCGAGCATATGATGCCTGAGCATGTTTTGTATGCGCCATGCGCCTAGGTTTTGGCTTTGTGCCTTGATAATGTCTTTATCTTGTGGGTTGACCCGCCTTGATTGGTGTTGAGGCGGGTACATACCTCTTCAAGCCCCCCCAGTCTAATGTGTGTCTTATCTCGCGCGAGCGTGGTAAGATAGATATTAGACTCACTGAATTGTCCTATTATAGGGGGTTTTGTCGTTTTCCTGGTTGTTTCCATCATCGCGCGAAGTTCTATCCACTTTGTTGAAAACCAAAGGTCCAAACACGTGGTTGGTTGGTGGTGACGTGCGCCGTAAACGTGTCAGACGTTTCGTGTGCTCGAGGTGCTACAGTTGCCTTTCACGTCCTCTCACAGCTGTCTTGAACACGTGTCGCGCTCGCATTGGTTAGTACCTGCGAGTGGGGGCGCGTGTCTGTTCCGTGGCAGGTCGGTTTGTCACCTCACACAGCTGTTAGGGACACGTGTCGCGCCTTCGTTGGGTTGCCCCTGCGAGTGGGGGCGCGTGGAATCCGATCAGCTGCCACTTTTCTCTCTCCTGGTCCTATAAAAGCAGGCCCTTAGGTAATTTTTATCCTCATCTTTATTGTTATTCAAATTCGAATTCCTGCTTTCACATTCTGATTTGAGTGTTTACATCGATTCGAATCCTCGATTATCGGCTATTACAGTTGTATGTCTGATAGTTCATACTCGTCTAGCCCTTCAATCACCTCCGTTGCCTCTCGAAGACGCCGTGTGAAGTCTGTGGTGATGTCGACATTGAAGCAAAAAGGAAAGGGGAAGAAGGTTGTTGAAACCACATCGGAGGAAGTAGGGAGGACCAAGGCGACCAAAAGGTGGAATGAAATCCCCTGCAAATTGAAGCAGGCGGATCTCGACAACCTCATCACCTCTCAGGGGTTTCCCACCCTGTTTGGCTGCATGTTGCCTAGGTCCGGGCAAACGGCGGCGAACCCGCCTGCCGGCTATATATCCCTATATAGCCACTTTTTCAGCCACTGCAACCTTCGTCTCCCGATGACAAGGTTTGTGGGTGCACTGTTGAAGTTCTATGGGATTCACATATCCCAAGTCCATCCGTTTGGACTCGTGCGCGTGACTCACTTTGAGTTCATGTGCAAATCCCAGCGCGAGGAACCCACTCCTCGGCGCTTTCAATATTTTTATAAGGCCAAGATCCAAGACAAGTGGATATCTTTTATTCCTCGCAGTCAGAAGGTGAAGTGCTCCACTGTTTCATTCAAGAGCCTTCATGACTGGTCAGAGAGGTTTTTTTACATTAAGGCCGGTGTGATCCCCATCCGTATGACCATGCGCTCTATCACTTCTGCGCCTGCGGATGAGGATGTCCTCAAGAACCCAACTGGCGCATGGGTTAAGAAACTGACCGCCGAACCATCCCCCGCGAAGAAGATTTGCGAGGAGGCGCTGGTTGGGGTCGGCATGAGCAGGCTCTGGGCCGACAGCGCGCTTGAGCCCGTTATCCAAGTCGACGGGTTGTGTAAGTTTTTTTTTTTTTTTTTTTTTTTTTTTTTTTTTTTTTTTTTTTTTTTTTTTTGCGCTAACATCCTTCTTTTGCTGATATCATTTAACTCGTCTTTGCGCAGTCACCAAGGATTACATCCTTGCCGCTTATGATGAACATGTGGAGGGCGGCTCCGTCGAACTTGGCATTGGGGAGGTTGGTTTCCCGGATCGCTTCGATGACATGTTCATCCCAGTGGATCTGGATTTTGACTTTGACGGTGACGCGCCTGGTAAGCCTTCGCACTCTTGCTCATTCCTTTAGAAGACCCAAGCTTATTGACACTTCTGTCGCTTGTTTTTGTAGATGCGCTTGAAAACTACGAGCTAGAGCTCGCGGAAGAGGAGGAGGAGGAGGAAGAGGAGGCGCCTCTACTAAAGCGCAAAGCTAAGGGGAAATCTGGCGCAGGGGCCAGTAAGAAACAGAAGAAAGAGGACACCCCTGTCGCTCATCCCCATGCTCAAACGAAGAGACCTAAGGAAACCACAAAGGTTTCTTTAAGTTCTCTGCCTGTGAGAGTGGGCAGACCTCCTGTCCACTTGAGGTATGGTGCCGTCGCCTCCTCCGTTCGCGCTGCTGAAGAGATAAGCCGCGCCGCGCCTGCAACAGGTATACTTTGCCTATCTTCATCTGATTGAGTTATTATTAAACCGTTGGTTATTTGAATGTTTGCAGAGCCGGCGTCGGTAACAGATCAGCCGCAGGCGCCACAAGGTGCTACGGCTGCGCCGGGGACTCCATCGAAGTCCCCTGTTCTACCCTCTGAAAAGGGTAGAATGAACTTTATGGCGATGTTCGACGCGCGAACAGAGTTGCGCCAAGGTAAGTGTTGCACATTTGTCTTCTGAATTTTCCCTTTTGGAGTTAGTCATAAACCATTCCTTGTTTATTTGTTCATAGGAGTTGTAGCTGGTACAACAGTTGCTGATGATACTCCTGGCGCAGCTGCCGGCGCCGCTGGTTCTGGTCCTGCTCCTGCTAGTGCTGAGTCTCCCCTTATTGGGATTACCAAGGAGCAGGAGACGGTGTTGCGCGCCGAACTGGCGGCGTCTAGACCTCCTTCGCCTCCTCCTGCACGTAGCCCTCCCCGCGAGGCTGGTTTGGAGCCTTCCAGGTCGCAGCAGAAGAGGCCTGTTGAAGAAGACGAGGAGGACGAGGGGGTTCAAGGTGAAGACTCCTTAGGAGATCGCGCCAGCCCTGCGATGCCGCAAGTGTTTGCAGCGCAGACCTCTGGTGGGGCTGGCGCAGACATTCCTGCTTCATCCCCGCAGGTATGTATTGATTTGTTGGTCCGCTGCGCGTATCTCCCTATAAGTATGTTTTATGACTTAGGATTTTTCTTACATTTTTGCAGGAAGGTGACCACGTTTACCGCCCGAGATGGAATATTAATGAAGAAAGTTCCTTTCAATCCTTGGGCGTATGCGAGGACTTCTGGGCTCATGCCGTGCCTCCTACTGAAAGGAGGTATCAAGAGGAGCGCACTCGCGCGGACTTGCTGAACGAACATGTTTTCGCTGGGTCGGCTTTTTTCGCTGCTTCCCAAGAGCTGCGTCGTGATTATATTAAAGTACGCGACGCTCTTGTGGAAGCCCAGCGAGAGGCTAAGGTGGCCGCCTGGAACCTGTCTGATGCTCGCGCGCGAGCTGAGAAACTCCAGGCGGAGCTCAGTGAAAACCGAGCAAGTGCCAACACCGCATACATCATGCGCGGGCATGAGCTCCAGGCTGCGCGGGAGAAGCAGCAGTTGGCGGAGGCCGAAGTTGCCAAGTACGCGCGCAGAGTGCGTGTCTTGGAACAGCAGGCCGAGGCGCGTGACCAAGCTATCATCAAGAGTATTACTGAGAAATCATCGTTGGAGAGCGAGGTCGCGCGCCTGAAAAGGGATTTGGCGGCCGCGCAGGCCGATAGAGATGAGGCCTTGGCCACGGCGGCGTCCAGCCAGGAAGCACTTGGTGCTGCGCAGGCGGAGAAAGAAAAAATTTTGGCGGCAGCAGCGTCTGACAAGGAGGAACTAAAAAAGGTTAAGGAAACTGTTGAGTTATTAAACTCTCAGGTTCCTGCCCTCGAGACGTCTGTTGCTGGCCTCGCGCAGGATCGCCAATGGCTGGTGTCACAGGGCATGGCTCGCTGCGCTTTGGCGATGAAATATTCCGCCGAGTTTCAAGCCCTTGTGATGGACTGCAATGCCGCCGCGCGTTTGGTGGGCCGAGCTGAAGGGTTTACGGATGGGTATGAGTATGGCATGTTGAGGAAGAACCCATCCGAGTACCCTTACAAGTTCGATGCGGCCTGCGCGGACATGGCCGCGGTGGGGGAAAAGTATATGAATACTCCCATCCCCATCCTTATGCAGGTACCTTGATCTTAATGAGTTTTACTTTACTAACTTTTCTAAGTGTTTGTACTCATTACTTTTCTAATGATTTACAGATAGCTGCGCTTGCTGACCAGCCCGACCTCGGCGCACTAAAGAAGTTGCTTGATGATTGCGAGAGGGCTGGTGGCGATGATGGTGGCGCGGGGGATGTTGCCCCTGCCAGCGGCTCTGGCGCGGCGAAAGAATCTGCTCGTGACACCGTTGTGATCGAAGACTCCAACGAGGAGGAAGAACTTGACTATGGTCAGTTCGGAGATGAAGAGCAGACCGCGCCAGATGCTGCGCGAGATGATGAGGATGATGAAGCGGCTGACGTCGACGTGGAGACTTGAGAAGCCCATCATCAAATTTTGTATATTTATCTTTTATACTTGTAGTTTGTAACTCATGATACTTGTAAATTTCGATCCAATGAAATGAAACTTGTTCTCTCCTTTTCGTATGTTGCGCATTTCCATTCATCTCTTCATGTTTGGTTGTATAGATATAAGATATGCTTGAACGTTAAAATAAGAACAAGGTTGTAAGGAAATTATTCACTTAACCTCTGTTCTATTTTGTTTGTGGCTCTCACAGTATCTTGCTCATGCTGACATGCGCGCTAATTTTTCGTTAATTCCTTTTCGCGCGTTGGTGTCACGCGGTATGGAAGTATGAGTTTAGCCATTACATGTCAGCTTGTGTTACTCAGATATCCACTATGGTTCCGCGCGCGGCCTCGACCTGAGACCTTAACATGATATGGCATGTAGTTTGCCTTAGTTTTGTTTAAGGATTTTTATGATCAGGCTGCGCGGGGTGTAAGATGGATGTATGTGAGTGTTTTGAGCTAAGGCTCTTTGTTTTGGGCTAAGGCCCTGACGATTTTAGAGTTAAGACTCATTAACGTGTTTGAGCTAAGGCTCGTAATTTTGGGCTAAGGCCCTGACGTTTTAGAGTTAAGACTCGTTAACGCGTTTGAGCTAAGGCTCGCGCATGTATGTTTTACTTCGCTTTATTTTGTTTTGAAGTCAATATAATGTTGTCATATTGTTCCAATTTAATAAAGGAAGTGTGAAACATGTATGCAAAGGTAATAGAACCAATATTGAAAGATAGCGCGACAAATATTGAAAGATAGCGCGAATCATCATTAATGATGGCTTAAAAGCCTTGATTACAAATTTGAACTTTTTACATGAAGCATTTTCTAAGCTGTGCCGCGTTCCACGCGCGCGGTATCTTTTTTCCGTTCAAATCTTTTAAAGCATACGCGCCTTTCCCCAGGTCTTCTGAAATTTGATAAGGTCCCTCCCAATTGGGGGACATTTTTCCTGGGGGTATTGCGCGACTAGCTTCATTGTTTCGAAGGACAAAATCATTTTTCTTGAAGTGGCACTCTTTAACGCGCTGATTATAATATTTTTCCAGCTTTTTCTTGTATCTGGCTTCATTAATGATAGCCGCTTCTCTGCGCCCTTCAAGCAAGTTAAGGTCCAACCTTCTTTCGTGGTCGTTATCAGTTTTGCTCATCATGAGTACCCTATGGGATGGGCATCCAATTTCCGCTGGGATCATAGCCTCTGTCCCATAAGTTAGGCTGAACGGGGATTCGCCATTGCTAGTTTTGCTTAATGTCCTGTGCGCCCACAAGACATTAGGTAACTCTTCGACCCAAGAATGGGATTCTCCCTCCAATCTTTTCTTCAGCCCATTTAGTAAACTTTGATTCGCGCGCTCCACTTGGCCATTCCCTTGAGGATGGTAAACGGACGTAAAGATTTGGTTGATGTGCAATTCTTTGAGCCAGCTTGACATCTTCCTGTCAGTGAATTGTTTGCCATTGTCGCTCACAATTTCCATAGGAAGGCCAAAACGGCAAATGATGTGGCTCCAGATAAATTGCTTCATCGCCTCAGCTGTGATTTTTGCTAGTGGCTTGGCTTCAACCCATTTTGTGAAATAGTCTATCGCCACTACCAAAAATTTCACACGCCCTTGCGCTTGCGGCAGGGGCCCCACAATATCAATGGCCCATTTGTGGAAAGGCCATGCTGAGGTGACTGGAATCAAGTTGTTTTTTGGACGCATGGTGTTTGGCGCGTAGCTCTGACATGCCTTGCATTTTTGGATTTCTTTTAGCGCATCCAAGTACATGCCTGGCCAATAGTAGCCTGAGCTCATCGCCTTGGCAACCACCATGCGCGGACCAGCGTGAATTCCACAGATTCCTTCATGAATCTCCCTAATCACATAGCTTGCTTCTTCCGCATCCAGGCATTTCATGAGCGGTCCAAGATAAGAGCGCCGATACACTGTACCATCAAGTAGTTCATAGTTCTGCGCCTTGTGTCTTATCTTTCTCGCCTGTGCGCGATCATCCGGTAACTTCCCCTCTTTCAGGAATTCCATTATTGGAGTTATCCAGGATGAAGGAGTTGTATGAATTACCAGGACCGATTGCGTTTGCACTGACGGGCTGCTCATTATTTCCACCCTGACATCTTTGCCAAAGTGATCAAAATTAGTTGATGCCATTTTACTCAACGCGTCTGCGAACTTGTTTTCGCTTCGCGAGATGTGTATGATTCTGAAGAAGTCAAACTGCTCAACGAGCTTTTTTGCCTGCTCTAGATACATAGGCATTGTGTTCTCCTTGGCGTCATATAGGCCGTTGACCTGAGCAGCTACCAAGTAAGAATCAACATGCGCCTCTAGTCTTTTAACCCCAAACTTGCGCGCGATGCGCAGACCAGCCAGCAGGGCTTCATACTCAGCCTCATTGTTGGTACTCTTGAAGTCCAACCTGATAGCATAAGTATATTCATGATTATCAGGGTCTACCAGTTTGAGACCTGCGCCAGACCCTTCGCTGTTGGAGGCTCCATCAGTGAATAGCCTCCAAACATCTTCTTCATCATTTGCTCGCGGAGGGTCTACCTCGCGCTGAGCTTCTTCAATCTTTCCCTCTGGGATTTCCGTGATGAAATCCGCCAAAACTTGACCCTTTATTGCTGGACGGGGCTTATAAGTGATCGTGTGTTCACCTAATTCCAGCGCCCACTTTGTCAGCCTTCCGGAGAGCGCGGGACGTCGCAAGACTTGCTGGATGTTGTAACCAGTCAGTACTTCAATAGGATGACCATTGAAGTATCTATGGAGTTTGCGCGACGCGTGTGTTAGCGACAAAACTAACTTTTCCATGATGGAATAGCGCGTCTCAGGGTCTGTGAGCACTCGACTCACATAGTATATTGGCGTTTGGATCCCCTTGCGATCCACCAATAATACTGCGCCAATGGCGCGATCTCCAGCTGACAAGTACAATGTAAGGGTTTCGCCAGGAAGTGGAGCTGTGAGCGCGGGCAGCTTTATGAGACATTCTTTTATCTCATTGAAAGCTTGCTCAGCCTCAGGCGTCCACTTGAATTGGCTCTTCTTCAAACAGTTCCTCAAGGTGTTAACGAATGGAGTAGATTTGCTGGCGTGGTTAGCTAGGAACCTGTTGATTGACACCAATCTACCATTCAGCTTCTGAACCTCTTTCATGGTGGCTGGTGAAGGCATGTCAAGGATGGCTTCCACCTTCTCAGGATTCACCTTGAAACCATCCTTAGTGACCATTACACCAAGAAATTTCCCCTCTTCCGCGCCGAAAGTACATTTGCTCGGGTTGAGCTTCATGTTAACTTCCGTTAGGCGCTGAAGAGTTTCCTCGATGTCGTTGAGCATTTGTCTCTCCTCCCTGCTCTTGATCACTAAATCATCAACGTAGACTTCTAGATTCCTTCCGATTTGTTCATTGAAAACAGAATCCATAAGTCTCTGATAGGTGGCGCCCGCGTTCTTTAAACCAAAGGGCATTTTTGTGTAACAAAAAACACCCTTGTCGGTTCTGAAGGCCGTCTTGTCTTCATCCTGTGGTGCCATTTGAATCTGGTGATAGCCTTTGTAGGCATCCAAGAAACATTTGAGCTTGAATGGCGCCACGGAGTCCACCTTTGCGTCGATGTTTGGTAGTGGGTAACAGTCTTTCGGACATGCTTTGTTGAGGTCCTTGAAGTCAATACACATCCTCCATGACCCGTTGCTTTTCTTTACCATCACAGGATTGGCTACCCACGTCTGGTATCGGATCGGGCGGATAATGTTTGCGCGCAACAAGTCCTCAACTTGCTCATTCATGGCCTTCGCCTTTTCATCCCCCATGATTCTCTTCTTCTGAGCAATTGGCTCCACCGACTTGAACGTGTTAAGAGAGTGTTGCGCCAAGTCTCGCGGGACCCCAGTCATATCGGAGTGTTGCCACGCGAAGACCGACATGTATTTTGTGAGCAACCTTTTCACTCTCAATCTCGTGTCGTCTGAAATGGTAGCGCCAATTGTGACCGTTTGGTCGGGGAATTTTGGGTTTAAAATCCACTTCTCTGGCGCATTGTCCGCCGTTGGAAGTTTCATTCTCCCTTCCCGCGGCGTGGTTGTCACTGCGCACAAATGATCGCGGTAAACAAATGCTACGCCTGTTGGTGTAGGGATCCCCAATGCGCCGTGCGCTGGCGATGGTACAGCATTAAATTGGGCAATCGTTCCCCTACCCAGGATCATATTGTGGCATGACGTGGTGGGCAAGACCAAGAAGTTGACCACTTCGGCTCGCTTGTGCTCATCATCCCCCATAGTTAATTCAAACTGAATCTGGCCTAGGGGATGTATGATTTCATTTGAGACACCACAGATTGGTGCGTTCACAATTTCGAGCCGAGCTTGGTCTGCCGGGTCTAACTTTCTGAAACACTGCTCATACATAATGTCAGATTCGCTTCCAGTGTCCACCAGGACCTTTGACACTTCGTAATGAGCAATGTGTGTGGTAATAACGAGAGGACTGCTTATTGAAGGGCCTCCCCTGATTCTTGGGAAGATGACTTGCTGCTCGCGCCAATCTCCGTGAATTTGCGCGCTTCTCTTTCTTGACGTCTGCCCTTGTCGTCCCCCCTCAGCCACACAGATTCTTTTGTACTTCTTGCTGGCAGAGGCTCCCTCCGGTTGCTCATCTTCTATTCTTTGGTTTTTTACCAAGTGAGCCAGCCTGCCAGACTTTACATCCTTCTCGATCGCATCCTTTAAATGATGGCATGCGTCGGTGTTGTGGCCCGGGGACCTGTGAAATTCACAATATTTGCCACTGTTTTGCGGCCCCTTGTAGTGTAGTTGCTTGGGAGGCTTGAATTGGACATTCTCAGTACTTAACACCTGTGAAGGTGTTTTAGTGAGGGGAGTCCATATTCTTGGCAGAGGTCTGCTAGGATCTCTGCCGCCCTCCCTCTTGTCACTCTCCCCGTGTTTACGAGCATCCTTTTGGGGCTGGGGTGAGCTTGGTTGCGCTTGTTTTTCCGCGGAAGAAAAACTTGTTGGCTGCAACCTGGACCATACAGAGTTCTGTTTGGCCCTCTTCTCTTTGCTGCGCGGTGATTCAGCCTGATGCGCTCTTTCTCTTGCCCTATCTTGGGCAATCTGTTTCTCATTTCTCGCGAAAACTAGCGATGCCTCCATTAACTTGGCCCACGTGGTGGGCATACCATCCTTGCTTACGAGAGCTCGTCGTAACTGATCACTGCGCGCGCCTTGTATAAAGGCCACGCGCAGGAGCTGCTCAGTTATGCCCCCGATTGCCAGGGACTCCTGATTGAAACGAGTGATGTAATCTTCAATCGTTTCATCATTCCTGCGGATGCAGTGCATGATGTCATCAGGATCGCGCGTGTGCCTGCGCTGCTGTACGAAGTGGGCCTGGAACTTTTCTAACAGTTCCTCGAACCCATCAATTTGCCCTGTCGGCAAGCTCTCGAACCATACTCGCGCTGCGCCCGTGAGGCAGCGGGCAAACATATGACACCATGTTGGCATCGTCCAGCTCTCTAGGTTTCCCGTGTTATAGAAACCTTGCAAAAAGTCATCTGGATCTGTCGTGCCATCATATTTCCCCAGACCACTTGGCATCTTGGTCTTGTGCTGGATGGGAGCCTGCGCGATGCGCGCAGTAAACTTTGAGTGTTTTACCAGGATGGCTGGTCTGTAGGGGGTGGTTACGTCCACTTGCCCTCTGACCGGTGGGCTGTATGGCATGTGCAGATCCGGATCTGCTCTGGCTCCTGGCGCCATGTTCACAGGCGCGCGGAGCTGCGAGCCTCCTGCATGAGTATCCCTTGTCTTTCTCATGCTATGCACCTCTTCATCACTGAACTCTGTGTGTGCAGTGTGAACAGAATGCCCTTCTTCCGGCGCGCGCGGCCTTTTTGTGGGCTGCTTCTCCATCGCTTGCCTTTGTGTTTGGTCGGCTAGCTTCTTCTGTTTGATCATTTCAGTGTATTTATCCATCAGACGCCGCTGCTCATTTATGAGCCATTCATTCGGATCGTCTGCTTCATCTTCTGGACCCATTGGTCCTTTCAACTTCGCGCCGGCCATATTTTGTAACGTGTGATCGTCTGGAGGAGTTTCAGTCTGGCCGTGAGGGGTTGTGACGAAGGGACGGTTGCTGGTGGTACGCGTAGAATCACGCGGAACCCTCAGAACCTGCTGTCCGTCGTTAACATCCTCACGTTCAATATCCTCCAGAGCTTGATCAACGTTACGAACTCCAGAAACCATGGTGATTGAATTTTTTAGATCTGGATGAGATCTGATTGCCGTTTGTAACAGTGGATGGCGCCAATGAAGAAACGTGGATCTACTCACTGGTAGCAGATCTACTTTCCTCGGATGTGATTAAACTATTTCACCGATGGTTCTTCTGGATCCGAGTTCTTCCACCTACAAAATGAACAGCGCCGTTACTTACCCCTCAGAAAGGGACAGAGGGGTCCTCTTTGGGGTAACCCTCCGGCGTGAGAATCAGTATCTTTTTGAGAAGATAATAATGTTGTATGTAAGTGAATCTCAAGAGTATTGCTGATCGCTGAATACTCTTGATTTGTGTGACTGTGTGTTTTCTCTGTAACTGACTGTGAGTGAATATAATTCAATGTGATTGAATGTGATATCACTGCTTGTAACTGTCAATGATTGAGTGTGAATGAATCTCCCATCAAAGTGGAGTTGATGCTGTATTTATAGTGCTAGGGTTTCCACTGGTTGGGCTCAGCCTCGTTGGCCTCCTCCAACCGCACTGCGCCATGTGTCCTCTGGGACACCTGGCGCTTTCTCGTTGGTTGTAATTATGTGGTAGCACATGTGTCATGCTGAGTTGTCGACCTTTCATTTGGCAGCTGTCAATATCAGCATATTCTTACTCCTTAAAAAGATGCCTTCTAGAAGATTGTCTGACGTGCACAATCAAGGTCGCCCTAATCCTGACTTGAATAAGGACGAGGTTGATTATGTGCACGTGTGATATGCGCCCATCCTGAGGATGCGCGAAGTCTTCTTTTTATTCTCACGCGCAGATATTTCATGCGCAGGTGTGATATGCACGAGCGTGTGATATGCGCCGCGCGATTGTGCGCCGCGCGCATATGCGACGCGCGAGCATATGTGATGTGCAAGAGCATGTGATATGCGCCGCGCGTTGATGCGCCGCGCGCATATGTGATGCGCGAGCATATGATGCCTGAGCATGTTTTGTATGCGCCATGCGCCTAGGTTTTGGCTTTGTGCCTTGATAATGTCTTTATCTTGTGGGTTGACCCGCCTTGATTGGTGTTGAGGCGGGTACATACCTCTTCAACCACTGAAGGATGGTCGCACATGCCTACTGTCATGTCACTCCAAAATGAACGGTTCCGATCTCCAGGTACGGTTTTCCCGACGGTCATGATCCTCCCTTTTCTCTCTCATCTCTCGTATACTTCTGATAGCTATAGATACACGCCCTCATCTCTCTCTCTCTCTACTGCTCTTCAGGTCGCTTACGGTCGGGTCGGGTATAAAACCTACCTCCTTGCGTCACCTCCCATCTCTTTCCTTCCTTCCCTGTATTTTATTATTATCACCTCTATTGTTATTGCCTTTAAACCTTGCTTCCGTTTTCGGTTTCCATGGCCGCGATCCTTTGGTATGCTGAGCTCGGTTAGGGTTTTGTTTCGTACTGGTGGTTAACTGATTGAGGATAATGCATGTCAATTTCACTGGCTGTGGAGTGCAGCAATTTGGGGAATTAGGGTTTGGGGTGGGGGTTTTGATGCTATTATATTATTACTGAGGTTCCATAAGATACTTACATAAGATAAGTCAAGGATTGATATATATATATATATATATATATATATATAATATAATATAATATGAAGCTTTCAACATCAGGCTTGGGTCAACAGCCTCCTGAAGGTATCTCACTCACCTTCAAATCTTTCTTGTTGATTTATCCTTTTTATAATCTGACTTTACATGTGTTTTGTTTGTTTGTCTGTCTGCTTTTCAATTATTCTTCTTGCTTGTATCTATTGTATTGTGTTGTATATTTGTATTGTATCTACTTGTTACAACATTCTTTTATGTTATTTATTTGCTGAATCTTGAATTTGATGATCTTGTGTTTGCTATGATGAAAGAGGAAAAGAAATGTTTGAATTCAGAGCTGTGGCATGCCTGTGCTGGCCCCCTCGTTTCCCTACCCATTGTCGGTAGCCGAGTTGTTTATTTCCCTCAGGGCCATAGTGAGCAGGTTATTGATTTGTCATTAATATTTACAGTTGGATATATCATAGTATTTACAATAAGTATTAAGTGATTTGAAATGAAATTGGAAGCCAGGTTGCTGCCACTACTAATAAAGAAGTGGATGCTCACATACCTAATTACCCGAGTTTGCCTCCTCAATTAATCTGCCAACTTCATAATGTCACAATGCATGTAAGAGCTGGTCATACTTCTTGTTTTTTTACTTTGTATAATAATAATATAATTATATAATTTAGAACTTATAATTATGATTTCCTAATTCTGTAATATCAGGCGGATGTTGAAACGGATGAGGTTTATGCACAAATGACTTTGCAGCCATTGACCCCTGTAATGTTCTTGACTTGTTAATGTCTTAATGCAGATGTTTATATTGTTAATTGAATTTGTATTAATTTTTTCTTATGTAATTCATTTTTTAGCAAGAACAAAAAGATACATTTCTCCCTGTTGAGCTCGGTACTCCAAGCAGGCAACCGACTAACTACTTTTGCAAGACGTTAACCGCCAGCGATACGAGCACGCACGGAGGCTTCTCGGTTCCGCGTCGTGCAGCAGAAAAAGTCTTCCCTCCACTGGTAAAATTGCCTTTCTACCCTTCCGGTTTTCTTGATAGAAACCAAAGATTACACTCTGTTTCTGTTTTATAGGATTTCTCTCAGCAGCCACCCGCTCAGGAACTTATTGCACGCGACCTTCATGATGTTGAATGGAAGTTCCGACATATTTTTCGCGGTGGGTAATTTCGTCATTTCCATCATTTTAGCTAATTTTATAAGTGCAAAATATTAACATCGCATTACATGATTTGTTCTTTAACAGGGCAGCCCAAGCGTCATCTTCTTACAACGGGATGGAGTGTGTTCGTTAGTGCAAAGAGACTTGTTGCAGGCGATTCCGTGCTTTTTATATGGTATTTATTTGATAAATGCAATAATTGTATGAATTATCACGGATGTATGTTACATAATTTGTTTATGTTGAATAACATTAAGGAATGAAAAGAATCAACTTCTTTTGGGGATCCGTCACGCGACCCGCCCACAAACTGTGATGCCATCATCGGTTCTATCAAGCGATAGCATGCACATCGGTCTTCTTGCTGCTGCGGCTCACGCAGCTGCTACAAATAGCTGTTTCACAATATTCTATAATCCAAGGTGACAAATAGATATTTAAAGAAATTTATTGATCATTATATTATTTATCATTTGTTATTGTTATATCGGATGTTTCTTTAACAACACCTATTTGTATACAGGGCGAGTCCGTGTGAATTTGTTATCCCATTATCAAAATATGTCAAAGCTGTGTATCACACTCGGGTTTCTGTTGGGATGAGATTCCGGATGCTTTTTGAAACCGAAGAATCAAGTGTCCGAAGGTAGTAATAACAAGTGTTGTCATTGTTATTGCTAGTGTAGTATACGATAATAATCTTGTAAATGTTGTGTTATCGTCTAGGTACATGGGTACAATAACTGGTATCGGTGACTTGGATCCCGTTCGTTGGCCTAATTCTCATTGGCGATCTGTTAAGGTTGGTTGGGATGAATCGACAGCTGGCGAGAGACATCCACGTGTCTCATTGTGGGAAATTGAACCGTTAACAACTTTTCCCATGTATCCGTCTTTATTTCCACTTAGACTAAAACGCCCTTGGTATCCCGGTGCCTCATCTTTTCAAGGTATCAAATATAGAATCATTACATTTTAGTTGCAATTAACTGGGAATTAAAGTATCTTACGGTCGTTTTATATTATTATTGTTACACAGACAGCAGGGATGATGCGGTTAACGGGATGACATGGATGAGAGGCGAGACAGGGGAACCAGGACTTCATTCCTTAAACTTTCAATCTGTTGGCATGTTTCCTTGGATGCAACAGAGAGTGGACCCCACTTTCCTTCAAAATAACCTTAATCAACAATATCAAGCTGCATTAGCTTTACAGAATATAGGAACCGGAGATGCTTTAAAACAGCAATTAATGCAGTTTCAACTGCAGCAACAGCAACCGGTTCAATACCCTCAACAACATTCAGTTTCGAGCACATCAAACCCGCTTTTCCAACAATCTCAACAACCGATTCAGCAGCTAATTCCACAGCAATTCATGCATAGTCAAACCCAAATTCCACAAGTCAACAGTCAACCCGAGGAACAACAGCAAGTCAACAATCAGCAACAGCAAGTCAACAGTCAACAGCCGCCGAATTTGTTTCCCGAGTCGTACCTAATCCAACATGACCAGCAGCTTCAAACGAGGCCACAATCGAGTGTCCCACCACACTCGTTTCAAAAAACCGATTTCATGGACCCGAGTGCTAAATTCACTTCCACTATTGCCCCTTCCTCCATGCAAAATATGTTGGGTTCGTTAACCTCTGAAGGAAGTAGTAACCTTCTAAGTTTCTCGAGAACCGAACACCAACCTAATGAGCAATCATGGGTGTCACGGTTCACCCAAACACAGCCCAATGTGTCCACCGGTTCACCATCAGCTTTACCATACCCTAAAAAACCCACCGGTGTGGACCCGGAAACTTTGAGTTTAGATCCACCAAACCCGGGCTTGTTTGGTGGGTCAAATATCGACTCAACCGGGCTTTTACTTCCAACTACTGTCTCACCAGAAACCGACTTAACCACCAACATACAGAACACTTCTTACTTTGGCTACATGCAAGACTCATCTGAGTTATTGAACCATACTGGGCAAATTGACCCACCGAACCCTAACCGTACATTTGTCAAGGTGCAACAACTGGAAGCAACAATTAGAGAATTGCACAAATGGTCTATGTGGTTTGAGCATATTGCAAGTCTGGTCCCCCGATTTTAAAATTGCAAACTTAGACCAAACATTTGTGAGCGGGGTTGCATTTTTGATACCACCGTTAAAAATCTCAACTAATTTTTAACATAAAAATAATGTCACGTGCCATTCTTGTGAGGGCAGTTGCGTCCTCTCACATTTGGTATCTTAATAAATTACCCTTTTAAACCCTAACTCCTAACGCCGACTTCATCTCCTTGGATTATGTACTGAAACTCCAATTTTGCTATGATCTAAGGTGATGACGTCGGCGTTAGAAGGATCTTAGTTTAAAAGTAATTTATTAGGGTTCCCAATCTGAGAAGACACAATTGCCATCGATGAATGGCACACGACATCATTTCTCCGAATGATGGGAATTAAACGTGCAACGCTCTCACTAATGTCTGGACTAAGTTTGTATTTTTTAAATATGGAGACCAAACTTGCTATAGGCTCAAAGTACATGGACCATTTGCATATTTTTCTTCAGTAATCATATTATTATTTTTAGAGGGTGTAGTAACAAGTTTGTGGGTGCAGGTTTACAAATCAGGTTCGGTTGGGCGGTCATTAGACATCACCCGGTTCAACAGCTACCCGGAGCTGAAAGAAGAATTGGGTCAGATGTTTAATATTGAAGGGTTGCTTGAAGACCCTCAAAGATCAGGCTGGCAGCTTGTATTCGTCGACCGGGAGAATGATGTACTTCTTCTCGGAGACGGACCGTGGGAGTAAGTAAAATTAATTACCAATTTATCCTACATCATTACTTGTTTACTTAATATTAAAAGAATGCTTAAAACTTGTGTTATAAACTGTGTTCAGGGCATTTGTAAATAGTGTCTGGTATATCAAGATACTTTCTCCTGAAGATGTGCAAAAACTCGGGAAGCAAGAGTTGGAAAGCTTTAGTCAAAACTCAGGTGAAAGAATTGGGAACGATGGTAGGGACCACTTATTGGGGCTTCATCCATCAATGGGTTCACTTGATTTTTGAGAATAATCAACCAGAATTCTATTTGTGGGTCCCTTTTTTATTATTGTCGTTGCTTTTGGTCGGTTTGAACCGATCTTTATGTTGTGCTACTTTGTATGGTATACGAGTCGTCTATGGTAACGTTTAGTTGTATTGTGGTAATTTGTTTAGTAAATGTTAGACAAGATTGATGAAAACTTTAGAACATATTTGGATTTTGCATCCCACTTTTGTGAATTGTTCTATTTGTAGCTGATGACATTTTATGCTTGGGTGCTCTAGATTCTGGCTAACCTTTACTTCATGGTTATGTTCTTTTGCACATGTGGTGTTTATGGTCCATAATGTTAAGGATTTGAATGTCAATCCAAACTTTATTCTTCTTCAAGAGATTCTCTTTTGGAGTAGAATGTCTACATTCTTTATATCTTCGTTAGATCTGCAGGTAAAAGCCTATAGTGGCTGAAATGATTCCCAAAATATTGTTGCTTTGTGTTGTGTCAGCCTGTTAGAGGTGTAAACAAGTTAAAGCCTGAGGGTGACTTGTTTTGCTTAATAGAGCATGAGCTTGGCTCGTTTTGGGCACTAAATTGAAAGTTCGGGCTCTGTTTATTATTTATTCGTTATCAATTTATTATGTTTATATGAATATTATTTTATCCAAGTATTTATATAACTGTTTTCATCTAAACGCTAGGTTGATATAGACTTGTTGGCCTTAGTTTTATAAACTATCTCTGCTCAATTCAATCTTTTAACTAGTCTATATTGAGCAGGTAAGATACCTAGCTTTCTGGTTTATGCAAAATTGATTGCGGTTGAGCAATTCACAAATTACGTAGCTTTTCCTTTTTGTTTCTGCTAAAAAAAGGGGTTATTTCAGTTTTTCATAAAAAATACAATCTCATTTCTTTGTCAAACATAAAGGGAAAAAAATGTGGCTGCTGGGATTCGAGCCCAGGTCTCCACGGCCACAACGTGGAATTCTTACCACTAAACTACAGCCACATATGCGTTATATTTTAAACCATAATACTTATAACATTTGTTCTGAAAAAGTTTGGTTCCTTGTTTTTGTAGATCTCGGTTATACACACTGGTTATTGCATCAGACCATGCAATGTGCCAATAATTCCGGTCACTTTCAGAATATACATTTATGCAACCGGAGCCACAACAATCGAAACCTCAGAAAATATGTCAAGATTTGGATTCTGTGAATAAAAGTGTTGATATGTTTGGCCCATAAAAGACCTTTTCTATGTGTCATCAAGCCCATCTAATAACAGTTTTTGTTTTTGAGTATTAACTAATGTTTAGAAAACGATCATCCAGAATGTAATTTATATATTTTTCTCGTAGCTTTAATTTTTGAAATATTTTTCTACCATAAAAAATCTCTAACTGTACATAGGTCTTTTATTTTATTTTTTTAATTATTTTTTTTGCGTTTAGTGTTATTAGATTTCTCATTAAATTAAAAATGATTACAATAAGGTAGCAGACAAACGGACAACAAGCTGCGTCCCACCCCCTTTTGAATAGCAAAGTCAATCCTACTAAAAACGAAGATTTAGGACTTAGGAGCCGAACAAGTACCATGCAGGACACACTATTCAATTTGAGTTTGTTTCACTTAAGTTTTTTTGTTTGATCATTCAATTTGATACGTATAACTTATTCTATGGTCAGGGTGACGGGGGTGGTGGTGGTCTGGCAACCGTGAGGGAAAAACCACGTAATATGAAAGATGGTAGTGATTGAGCATTTTAGATAAACTAAAACAAATTCAGCGTAGTAGTTTATACTTCACATAAAACAAAAATAACAACAAAAATGGCGCTACCGATATATAGAAAAGACAAAATAATAACATAAGTGTTTGTGCGTAAGATATTGACATAAATAAATAATGAAATATGAGATATTTTTAAATTTAAACAAAACTCAAAGAAAATTGTGTTTTTAGATGACATATGGATGTGAATCCTCTTAGGACACATACTTGGGTCCGGCGGTATCTACACTTGCTTATTTAGACTTACTTTCACAGTGATCCGTATGTTTATTATACATTATTTTTTCTAACAGTGAATTTCTTAATACATTATTCACAAATCATTTTGAATTACTTCTATGCTTGTGTGGTATAAATTTATGACCCACATGGTCAATATGTGTTTGTTTATAAAAGGAATAGTTATTTTAAAATTATCCATGACACTCATTTACGTATATGTAATTAGCTGAGTGTAAAAATCGGATCAAGACATTATTAGTTAACTAAAAGACAATCTGGCAATACATGATACTACATAACCCCTAATTATGTTGAACTCATATGTAACCCCTAATTATGTCTTCGAATGGAACAAGTTGGTCCCAAAAAAGGTGGGCTTTGTGGCGTGGTGGGTGGTCCTAGGTCAGTTGCCAACTTTCGACGCTTTGACAAAAAGGAATATCCCTGTTAATTTGTGAAGAGATAGAGGAGTCAGTTGAACATGTGTTTGTGTCGTGCGGCCTTGCACAATCTATGTGGAGTTTGGTTTCGCAATGGTGTAAATACCCTTCTTCTTACTTTTTAGCTTTCGGTGTTGGGAAAAACGACCACCTAGTCACAAACGGTAAACAAAAATTGCAGAATTAACTTCGTTTGGCTAAACTTTTTCCCGACCCGAATGCACCAATGAGGATGCAAACAAATAGGGTAATATAAAAGTAACAAGAGACAAAAATTTTAGCGTGGAAAACCTCTCAAGGCGAGAGTAAAAACTACGGGACTCTAGAGCCGCTTCAAATCCACTATCACCAATAATGAGCAATACAAAAGTCTTCTCTAGGTAAAACTAGAGGCATACACAAATCATCATATACTTGTTACAAACAATCTTCAAGTATATGGAACCAAATACAAAAGAGTAAACGAGTAAGAGGTATCACCACGAGAGAATAAATCGATCTCTGGAACGTCTCTTGTCTTCACCAAAACACCAAAATCTTGGAGCACCCTTTCTTCTCTTCTCCTGCTTACGGGTAAAGAGGAATTCTCTTTTTGTTGTTTCTATTGTAGGCTGAACGAATCAATCACCACAAAGGGAAAAAACCCTTTTTAACCTTTTGTGTATTTCTTGTTCCACACGACAAGCCCACACAAAAGAATCAAAATCCAAATTTAAGGGTCATGGCCCAAATCCAAAAAGCCCATACGGTTTGTTTAAAAAAAACATGAAACAAAATGTATATATTTTTTTTCTTTTCTTTTGTTACTAAATATAATAATAATAGTAATAACCCATGTAGGATAATATTTGTTAGGCTTTCTCATAGGCAAAAAACACCCCAACAAATCTCTCCCTTTTTGTCTATGAGAAAGAACTCACTATCCGGCGAGCGAGCAGCATATCTTGAGTTTCTCCCTTGCCAAAGCTTTGGTCAACATATCGGAACAATTATCATCGGTGTGAACTTTATCAAGTTCAAACAACTTGTCTTCAATACCATCTCTTATCCAATGATACCTCACATCAATATGTTTTGTTCTTCTATGATACATAGAATTCTTAGCAAGGTGAATAGCACTTTGATTATCACAAAGAACCACGTAGCGATGTTGCATAAAGCCAAACTCTTGCATAAATCTTTTCAACCATAATAATTCTTTGCATGCTTCTGTTGCTGTCATATACTCTGCCTCGGTAGTAGACAAAGCAACACACTTTTGCAGTCTTGGCTGCCATGACACGGCTCCCCCTGCAAATAACATCAAATATCCAGAAGTGGATTTCATGTTGTACTTATTTCCTGCCATCTCAGAATCCGTGTAACCAACAAGCATCGGCTCCCGATTTCCAAATGTTATACCTAATTTGGAAGTACCCCGTAGATATCTAAGGATCCACTTAACTGCTTCCCAATGATTCTTACCCGGATTTGACAAGAACCGACTAACAACACCTACTGCATGGGCAATATCAGGCCGTGTACATACCATTGCATACATCAATCTTCCAACCGCTGATGCATATGGAACACCATCCATCTCTTCAATCTCTTTCTCAAAAGTAGGGCAATCTTTTTCAGTTAACTTAAAATTGGGAGTAAGAAGTGTACTACCACATTAACTTTAGACATCTTGAATCTGCTAAGCACCTTTTCAATGTATTGCTCTTGTGACATGTGCAACTTCTTTGAAGCTCTATCTCTAGTAATCTGAATGCCAAGAATATTCTTAACTGGCCCCAAGTTTTTCTAGAGAAAACGACTTGCTTAACTCTTTCTTTAGCTGAACAATTCTTTCTACATTCTTGCCAACAATCAACATATCATCAACATAAAGCAATAAAATGATGAAATCATCATCACCAAACCTCTTAAAGAAAAAACAGTGATCAGACGCAGTCTTTCGGTAGCCTTGCTTCCCCATAACTGACTCAAATTTCTTGTACCACTGTCTCGGTGCTTGCTTCAACCCATAAAGACTTTTCTGAAGTTTACAGACATAATCTTCTTTACCCTTAACCTGAAAACCTTCAGGTTGCTCCATATAGATTTCTTTATCCAGATCACAATGAAGGAATGCTGTCTTGACATCCATTTGCTCAACCTCAAGACTAGCAGCTAAACCAAGAATCACCCTAATGGAACTCATCTTCACAACTGGAGAAAAAATCTCATCAAAATCAATACCCTTTCTTTGACTGACCCTTTAACCACCAATCTTGCCTTGTACCTAGGCCATGAGGTATGCTCTTCAGTCTTCACTTTGTAGACCCACTTGTTCTTCAAAGTTCTTTTGCCCTTAGCCAACTTCACCAACTCAAAGGTATTGTTCTCATACAAGGAATCCATCTCATCTTGCATGGCTTCAACCCACTCTCTTTTATGCTTATCTTCCATGGCGTCTTTGTAATACTCGGGCTCTCCCCCGTCTGTGAGTAAGACGTACTCACCGGTAGAATAACGAGTAGAAGGTTGACGGTATCTCGAAGACCGCCTGAGTGGGAAAAATGCAGGCATATCTACTGGTAACTTTGGATGAATATCCTCATCCAACTCTGCCTGCTCTTGATTATCAACATTATCGGTACCATGTTGTTTGTTATTTTGAATAACATCTTCGTGATGTGGCTCAGATTGCTGAGTAGGAATAAGATCCAAATCAATGAGATCATCAATGTACTGAGGAACTACCTGTGTCTTCTCAATATCTTTCAAACTCTCATCTTCCACAAACACAACATCACAGCTTCTTACAAGCTTATTTGAAACCGGATCATATAGCCTGTATCCAAACTCATCTTGCACATAACCAAGGAATATACACTGTCTGGACTTCACATCAAGCTTTGATCTTTCATATTTGGGAATATGCACAAATGCTTTGTATCCAAAGACCCGCAAATGACGATATGAAACATCTTTGCCACTCCAAACCCTGTCTGGAACATCATTGCGCAAAGGAATACAAGGAGTAAGATTAATAACATGTACCGCTGTATTTAATGCTTCACCCTAAAAAGAATTAGGCAACCCTGCATGTGAGAGCAAAGACTTAAACCTTTCAACCAACTTTCTGTTCATCTGTTCTGCTAAACAATTCAACTGTGGTGTCTTTGGAGGTGACCTTTGATGTCGAATACCTTTCTCTCTACAATAAGCATTAAAAGGACCAATGTACTCACCTCCATTGTCTGTTCGAATACACTTGAGCTTCTTCCCAGTTTGTCTTTCAACTAAGGCATGAAACTGCTTAAACACATCAAACACTTGATCTTTAGACTTTAAAGTATAAACTCATACCTTCCTCGAATGATCATCTATAAATGTGACAAAATATAAGCAGCCCCCAAGTGTTCTAGTCTTCATAGGACCACATACATCGGAATGCACCAAGTCGAGTATACTTTCTTTTCTATGAGGCGGATGACTATGAAAGGAAACTCTCTTTTGCTTACCATTCATGCAATGAGAACACTTCTTTAAATGAACATCTTTCACACCGGACAAGGCATCTTTATTCAATAACATGACATCCCCTTTTCACTCATACGAGCAAGTCTCTTATGCCACATATCGGTCACATCAGAACTCGTCAATGAATGAATCGAGTCTCTGGAAATCTTTGGATGTGCCATGTATAACTTTGAAGTTCTTTCACCTCTTGCCACGATCAACGAACCACGAGTGAGCTTCCAAATTCCACCACCAAAGGTATTGTGGAAACCATCATCATCTAATGTGCCCGCGGATATCAAATTAAGTCTAATATCCGGAACATGTTTTACATTGTGTAAAACCAAATCCATCTCGGTATCAAACTTCAAGCAAACATCCCCAACACCAACGATCTTTGATAGCCCGTTATTACCCATCTTGACATTCCCAAAATCACCAGGAGTATAAGACGAATAAAAATCCCTTTGTGATGTCACATGACAAGTAGCACCACTGTCAACAACCCAACTCGAATCATCACGTGCAATGTTCACCCTATCATAATCACAACAAATATGAAATTCTTCGGTGGAAGTGTTAGTTTCAGAAGTACCTTCATCACCGTCGTCTTTCTTGTGGTTGTTCTTTTTATTGTTGTAATTAGCCTTCTTGTTCTCCTTTTTCAATTGTCTGCAAAATTTTACTGTGTGCCCTTTTCTACCACAATGATAGCACTCAAATTCTTCAAACTTCCCTTTGGACTTACTGCGGTGCTTTGCTCTATTACTCGGACCTCAACTATGGCTTCTCCCCCTACTTTCGGTAACCAAGACATCTGAATGTGAAGAGGAACATTGTGACTTTCTTCTCATCTATTCATTTATAATACTACCTTTAGCCAATTCCATAGTAATAATACCGTTTGCTGCGGAGTTGGACAACGATGTCCTAAAAGTCTCCCAAGAATCCGGTAACGTACCAAGAAGCCATAAACCTTGTATGTCGTCTTCAAACTTAATACCCATACCTGCAAGCTGATTAATAACACCCTAAAAAGCATTCAAATGATCAGTAACAGGCGTACCATCACGGTATTTCAAGTTTATCAATTGTTTAATCAAGAACAACTTATAGTTTCCGGTCTTCCGAGCATACAACTCTTCAAGCTTGGTCCATAAAGTACAAGCATGAGTCTCCCCACTAATATGGTTCAAAACATTATCATCAACCCATTGCCGAATATACCCACAAACCTTTCTATGCAAAATATTCCACTCTTCAACTGTTTTATCTTCAGGTTTATCGGTAGTGAACACAGGCAAATAATAATCCTTCACGTGAAGAAGGTCTTCCATCTTGCCTTTCCAAACATGATAATTAGCACCATTCAAATTCACCATCCTACTTGTATTAGATTCCGTTGTTCAAACAAGTCTTAACCCAAGAACAAGAGCCGAAGCTCTGATACCACTCTGTTGGGAAAAACGACCACCTAGCCACAAACGGTGAACAAAAATTACGGAATTAACTTCGTTTGGCTAAACTTTTTCCCGACCCGAATGAACCAATGAGGATGCAAACAAATAGGGTAATATAAAAGTAACAAGAGACACAAAAATTTTAGCGTGGAACACCTCTTAACGCGAGAGTAAAAACCACGGGACTCTAGAGCCGCTTCAAATCCACTATCACCAATAATGAGCAATACAAAAGTCTTCTATATGTAAAACTAGAGACATACACAAATCATCATATACTTGGTACAAACAATCTTCAAATATATGGAACCAAATACAAAAGAGTAAACGAGTAAGAGGTATCACCACGAGAGAATAAATCGATCTCTGGAACGTCTCTTGTCTTCACCAAAACACCAAAATCTTGGAGCACCCTTTCTTCTCTTCTCCTGCTTACGGGTAAAGAGGAATTCTCTTTGTTTTTTCTGTTGTAGGCTGAACGAATCAATCACCACAAAGGGAAAAAACCCTTTTTAACCTTTTGTGTATTTCTTGTTCCACACGACAAGCCCACACAAAAGAATCAAAATCCAAATTTAAGGGTCATGGCCCAAATCCAAAAAACCCATACGGTTTGTTTAAAAAAACATGAAACATAATGTATATTTTTTTTTCTTTTATTTTGTTACTAAATATAATAATAATAGTAATAACCCATGTAGGATAATATTTGTTGGGTTTTCTTATGGGCAAAAATACCCCTACATTCGGGATATTTTAGAACTTCATAAGTTTTTGAAGTTCCCAAAGCAAGAGTGTTTGACTGTGACTTGGATTTTTGGAAAAGGAGGAATGTGTTAGTTCATAAGGGAAGTCATATTCATCTTGTAAGTTTGGTGGAGGAAACAAAGGTGTTGAGGATTTCTTTGGATAAAACATAGGGGGAAAAGAAGAGGTCTTACTTGGGAGGATTGGTGCTAGTTTATTGTATAGCGGGTTGGGGTTTCTATACTTGTGTCTTTCTTGTTCTTTTGGCGGCGTGCTTATTTTTCTTTCAGTGTTTGTGGTTGTAATGGTGTTTCTAGTGTCCTGCTAGTTTGATTAATAAAATTTTGTTGGTCGTTAAAAATTCTCATGGTTCATTGATCAAAAAGATAGAACTAAAATTTACATATTTATAACAAAATGTTTATTGTTTGTAACTATTTCCTTTTACTCAAAACACAATTTGTTTATGAACGGCTAACACAGAAATTTATTAACAAAAACATAAGAGGAGGCCGAGCCACCCAAACGTCCACCCAACCTAACAAAACAAAACACCTGGCCATCTAAAAAATACAATCTGAACCGCATTGAACGAACTTCTTACGTATCCAAAGTCATACTAGTATCTTTTGACATGTTTTAGACCCACAAGAAACCCAACGATTTAATTTCAACAATCACGATATGCAAACAAACCGGCTTCAAGTTGAGTACCAATGCATTCCTCGTTTTCCAAACACACCAAAATATTATAAGACAAATGGCGTGAAACACCTTTACACTTCTTTAGACAACCCCGAATACTCAAAACATACAAACACAACAAAAAGTTACTTAAAGTTGGTGTGCAAAAATAATCTATGATTAATAATTTATGGTCATGCAAGTTTTCTTGATAATGATGTGCCATGAAATGATGGCCCGATTGTATTTGACGGGTTACGAGACAACGTATATTGAAAACAAAGCAATCAAATGCAAGGTCCGCACCATCAAATCAAATGTTGATCATCAAAAAGGTTGATTTTATGTCTTTTGAGTCTTTTGATTGAAGAACATTCAACCTTTTCACCTTTCTTTCTGTTCACTTTAATGTATGAAATATAACAAAACAACAATCTAACAATTTGAGTATTTGAATTACAATAAATATGAATATTTCAAGCATTTATCTAGATATATTTTATGTGACACTAGGTTTTTGTTTCTTCATGGCTAATTTTTATCTTTATATGTTTGACGCGAGCTATCGATAGTATTTCAAACAAACGGATTAATTTGTATATACATACATATATGTATATTAAAATAGGTGCCTTTGATTTATAATAAAATTTAATTGACGACGACGAGGCAAGTTGAATATGTTGAGTATGAATATAGCATTTACACTTGTTTATCAGATCGACTCATGTTGAAAATAAAAGATAAGATATAAAATTGAACAGTCAAATTTGTGTTAATTCTCTAATTATTTTTATTTCTAAGTTTTCCAGTGTAATGATGTTAGTTAATTATTACAAAAGTCATTTATCCTTACGAAGAAGTTAACTTAATCCATATATTTGTTACACCTACAAAATTTTGGTTTAAATTTGACAAGTTTATAAAGATAAAGAACCAAAATATTTATGAGATAAGTACTGGGCAAAGTAAAATAAAGAAAAGAAAGAATTTTTATATCAAAGAAATAAGTAAGGAAACTTCATCCCATATGAAAAGTGGGAAAGAAATGGAAACACTTTATAAAGAATGAGTTTTCCAAGGTAATGTTCTTGTATGGCTAACCACTCTCACTAGTTCTAGCGGAGGGTGCGAAGCACCCGATGCGCACACGCACGGAACGGACTGGGACACAGACACGGTGTCGGGCGATGGTCGTAATGTGGCGTTTTGATGGCGCACTTTGCATTTCACACGCTCGCATCGCCGCGAGCCGCATAAGGGCCGCTTTAGTATTTTTGAATTGTGGAAGATAGACCAAGACGTGACAAGTTAACAAAGTCCAAGGGCTGAAAATAAAACTTTGGTTTTCTAGACCCATCGCGCTACGCGACGGGTAGAACATATTGATCATCGCGCTACGCGATGGTGTTTCCCAGGAATTTAAAAAAAGGGCGCTGGTCTATGCGATGGTCCAGAAAGAAGGGGGTATCGCGCTACACGATGACCCGGTTAAGTAATCGGATTAACCACGTGTCAACACGTGGCAAGATCTTGTGAATTACGGCGTCGCGCTACGCGATGGCCTACGGGGAGGCCCATCACGCTACGCGACGGTAGGCAAAACTTTGCCTATAAAAGGGGGATACGGGTTTGATGCATTTTCATCCCAAATTCACACTCACTTTCACACACATAACCTTGGGAGGCGTGCCCGACCATTGTGAGATTCCGAGGCCTTGATTTCTCGTAATTCATGCAAGAACTGGAGTTTTAACGATTCGTAGATGTGTTAAGCGAGCTGGAAGCAAGGTCCTGATGATTTAAGTTTCAATAAGTGATAAGGGGGTAGAAGTGTTGCCCGTGCAAAGCTTAGGCAATTAAAATACCCGCATGAGGTAGAGGTTCTGTTTAAGTTATTATTTTATTATTGTTATAATAGCTTAGACTATAGTCGCGGGGTATAGCCCGAACCTTGATTACAATAAACATAATATACTTTTTTCATAAGTAAATGTTATAGTAAAGTATTGTTTCTTTGTGATTAAGAAGCATAAGGAATAAAATAATATTTCTTGGTGATTAAGAAATGTATGCAAATGTTATAATTAGATTAATGTTTCTTCTTGAAAAAGAAACCCAGTATAGATGCTTCTTCCTGAAGAAGAAGCATAGTATATGATTAATGAATAGACAAATGGACTAAAGATCCAAATGTTTTATAGAAAGAAATGAATTGTCAAGGTTAAGCTATACAAAATAGACTATAGGTTTGAAGCTAGATTGTTGATCTAGATATTTATAGAAAGGTTGTTCTCGTACTATAAGTTCGAAATAGAAAGAATGCATAAACCAGAAAGATACACTGATCAAGAACAAAGGTGAATACGTTCAACCTTTTTATATGTTTTAGGACGTGAATACGTCTATGTACTGTTTTAAAGATTTACTATGGAGGGTTATCCGTAGATAAAGAGTCAGAAAAGATTTATATGAGGATTGGTACGAATCCTCTATGTTTACGAAATGTTTACTCTTATAAACTATGGACAGTTATCCATATGTAAAGAGTTATGAAAGTATTTGCATGAGGGTTGGTTCAAATCCTCTAAAAACGTTTTGATACAAGGTAGAACTAAACACTCAGGCTAAAATACATGTGTCTGGATCCTTACATATTTGTAGTGGGCACACTACAGACATGACCATGAGGCAAGTGACTGTCTCTAGGGCGAGTGAAGTCCAATTATGTGGTCTATGGGTATTTTTAGTTCCGATGAGATGGGATTGAGACCCACTGAGTCGTTGAACGCTATTGGTGTTGTATCATAACGAAGATGATTTGTATATGATTATGTATGATGAATTATGAAAACCTTTTTGTTGAGTCAACGTTATTCACCAGCACATAGCTGACGTATTTTCCCCACATTTCAGGGAAACAGTAAAGGTTAGAACAGACAAGCAAGATAGATAAGAAGATTGATGACATAGTCATTAGAGGTGATCTGATGGCTCAGATATTTTATTTAAAATACTGTGAAGAATCATATTTTAAAATGATAGGTATTTTAAAACGAGTATTAAATTCCCGAGATATTCAATATAATGGTATTTTATTCAAAAGACTTCTGCTAAAAGAACATAACTCTGATATATTTACAAAAAATGTACCAACTATTGATCATACGCCTAGGCCCTAGGGCGGGGTGTGACAATGTTAATCATATTTAACTTAATTATCTAGACTATAAAAGTGTAATAACCAAGTCTATACATGGACTAATTTGTAACTTTATATTGCATGGTCTATCAACATATATAAACTGTATTAGATTTGCATGGTTTAAAGGATGTAAGCTCAGAGAATAAAAGTGTAAAAAATGAGTGTTTGCTTAATGTTTTGAGGACAAGAAGTAGACTCCCATGAACTTTAAATTTGTTGGCAAGGAACTCATAAGGAACCAATCTTAAAAAGGGATCTTCTTTGACTTAACATTACATGTGCTACAAAATAAAATATAACAAATAAACTTTATACGGCCTTTCAAACATAAATGCATATATCTATCTATATATACAAGGGTTTACCAAATAATCCTAGGTGTCTATAACATTTTGAAACCTTCCTTATTAATTTTGACAATTTAAAAATAGAGGGACTAGTTAGTCATTTAGTTAAAATTATATGGAAGCGACACGTGTCTTATGACTCATCGGATGGAACGACACGTTTCCACAAAGTGGAATGTGACAGATAGCTAATAATTATGAATGCCACATGCCAACGTACGCCTTATGGCATGACTCATCATCAAGAACGACACATGTCACATGATGACGAGCAACAGTCTGACCGTGGTGTAAGAAAATGACTATAAATAGCAGCCATGACTGCTCATTTGTGGCATCCCAAACACCAAATCACTCTCAGTTTCTTGAAGTTCGTGCCATATTGACGCCATTCAAGAGTTCTGACGTTTAATACCCAGATACTCTACGCATTATCGAAGTGTTATTGTTCGTTCTTAAGCGTTATATCTTTTTTAATGTAGGAGTTATGCTTAAGTAATTTCAATATTTAGTTTAGCCTTTAGTATAGGGTATAGCCTAAACCTTGGAAAATTTTTAAAAATATATTTAAACTTTTAATAAATAAAGATTTACAAAAATAAATGTTTCTTTATTATTAAGAAATGTAAAATTTTACATACAAAGGTTATTGTCAATTGACGATTCTTTTAGAGAAAGAAACATAAATATTTGTAATGAAAGATATTTATAATATATATGTTTCTTCATGAAAAAGAAACATAACATAAATAATAAAATAGAAAAGTGTGATGGGTATGTAGTAACTCGAAACAGAATAGTGTGATGGGTATATAGTAACTTGAAGGGTGGTACTACCGGTCATCGAGTTTTTTGTATAAGGAAAGTAATTCGTATAAAACACAGTCAACCGAAGAACCCGTTTACTTTTCTGGAGAGCTTGATGAGAGTGTACGAACATATTAGGCCAAAGCATGCCATGCCAAACATCATACGAACTAAAGTAATCATTTTGAATAAAAATGACGTTTATAGCAAAAGAAATGTTTTATCAAAGTTTAATGCTATAAATTAGACTAAATGTCTGAAGCTAGATCATTCAATCTAGATTAATTATTAAACTATTATTCTCGGACTATAAGTCCGAGGTAATCATTCATAAAATACAGAGAAATTGTAAATTGAACAACTCATCTAAGGGTGAATATACTCAACCCTTTTTGTGTAGATACTTATACCTTTTTACAAAGTATATAATCTTTAAAAATTATGGATATTTATCTATATTTAAATAGTCAAAAAAGTATTGATATAAGGGTTGGTTCAAATCCTCTAAGCCGTATTGATACAAGGTAATATTAGGCAATCAGGCTAAAATACACATGTGTCTGGATCCTTACATATAAGTTTTGTAGCAGGAACACTATAATCATATTGACCATGGGGCAAGTAAATTTTCCTGAATTGGTTTGTACGTATGTTTAGTTCTGATGAGATGAGATTGATTCCCACTGAGTTGTTAAACGCTATTTTTGATGTGTCATAACGATTTAGGAAAATCTTTTATCGAGTCAGCTGTAACATTTCATATTTCATGATTTTATTGGTTTACGTTTACCCGACTCGGGAATGTAATTCGGATCTTTTTCGTATTAATAAAATCTTGCAGGTTTTATATTATTACATTGTCACATGCTCATTAGACGATCCTCAAAATCGTTTATTTTATGTTATTATTGTATTTAACCAAAAGTCCACGTACTAAGAGTGTCAAAAATGAAAATATGAAACTTACTATTTCCTTGCGCGTTGCGACTTCTTAAGATCACTCCTTGGCGACACGTTATGGCGCCCAGATCAGTAAATATTTATTTTGGTTCGTTTATTCGTTCTTGATCCTCCCAATCTCTTCCTAATCGATTTATACGTCATGTAAGATCCAAGTAAACGTACCTAGACATATTTTAATTCTCTTACTCATTTCCTTGTTTAATAAGGTTGAATCTTTCAGGTTTATTGTTTGATTTACTTTCTAAATGAGCCCGTTTACCAAATAAACGAATTTATGGACTTTATTATTTAAACTAACATAACAAAAACCCTAAAACACTTCTGTAAACTCCAGCCTCCATCTTTAATTTTCATTCATATGGTGTTCATGGTGCTTTTCTTCAAGAATCTTTCATTATACGGTTTGACTTTCAAGCTTCAAGATCCTTGACTCGTATTTTCTCATCGTTCCTTTATCTTTCTGGGTAAGTTGTCTTCAAATAAAAAGTTTATTTTCATCCAACTAACAAAAGCCTTTAATCAATTTTATATATTGGTGGGATTTTTTCAGTCAATTGCTCTCCTACCCGTTTAGGGTTATAAAAGTCAATTATGGTAAATTTTCAATTACTATACTTTCTGGTCAAAACTAGCTTTCAGTCCAGAACACTTTTATGTTTGTTTTGATAGTTTGAGTGTACTGGCCAGAACCCCCGATTCGAAGTTGGGATTCTGAACAGTACTAGCTCGCTTAAACGTTAAAAATCTCATATGTTGTGTTTTATTCATCCATTTAACTTGATTCGGAGGCTATGTTCTCGCTTTTAATTCTACTTCAATGTATCAAAGTTTCAGGTTCATTTGTGTCACGTCAGTCAACACGTTAAAAACTTGAGCTTCGTTTGATCTTTATTTTGTTATCTCTATCTCACCTAATTAATAAGGTGAGTAATCACTCCCCAATTTAACCGTTTTAAAAAGTTTTTAGACAATTTATGCGTACGTATTATTTTCATACTACATATTATCCATAACTAAAAAATCAGGATTTTGTGTGTTGAACTACTAAATGCTTATATGCTACATGCTTACTTGCTTATTTGTTTGTTTATCACACTTGGAGAGGTCTGTCATTATAGTTTTTCTTTTCAGGTCTATCATACGTCGCCTTAGTAGCCAAACCTCGATTCGCAAGGCAATGATCAACCAACACAATTATTTTCTCTTTCATTTAATTGTTGATGCCCATAATAATGGTTTGCTAATTTCATACATATTATATTATCACAACAAAATCTGGTGATTACTTGCTCAACTTTATGTTGACAAACCTATCGTATTTTGTACGCATATTGTAGGTTATATGCATGATTGAAGTGAAGACATGAAGAACTAAGTTTGGCTTTAGGTTAGTTACTAAGTAAAAAGACAATTTGTTTAGATGCTTTTGATTAATTTATATTTGTTTGAGACGACGAGTAATTAATTTGAATTTAATAAAATAATTAGATATTGTCACTAACATTGTCATGTTAGTGCCTTATGAACTGTGAATCAATGGTTCGCGCCCTGGCATTTACGCCTTAGGTTGGGGTGTGACACCAGAGTTATTCACCAGTATATAGTTGACGTATTTTTAAAAGTGTTTTCAGGTAATTGGGAATAAGGTATGAAGGTGGAAATGCCCAGTGGAGATAGGGCCTAAGCGTGTAACCCATTAGTTGGTACCTGTTTTATAAATCTATCAGAGTTACGTTCTTTTAACGGAAGTCTTTAAACAAAATATTATTATATTGAAAACTCAAGATTTGAATACCTGCTTGATAATTTAAATAGATGTCTTTTAAAATATGATTATAATATTCCGTATAAAATATCTGAGTCACCAGATAGCATCTAATAACTAAATATCCAATCTTCACATCTATTCTAACATTATGATCTTCCAGAAGTGGAAACAACCCCATTGGCTTTACCAAACTTAAGATATTTGATTGGGATTCTAGACCAGAATCTGAATTCCCACAACTGCCTAGACATGTTAATTTATAAAATCATAAAAACTATCAATCCTGAGTCAAAAAATTACGATTTTTAGTTTTTTGGAAACTATATTCAAATTACTATGTCATAGCATCAAGAATAGACCAAAAATATTAAGTTGTCATCAATTTACAGCCATGTAAAGAAGCAACAACCAATATGTTACAGAAATGGTTATATCTAAAACTCATGTAATTCATGTTTACAACATACATGGTGATAATTCATCAAATATAATCCACACATCATTATAATCAATATATATTATCTTCATTACAGAAAACTTATTGGATCTTCTAGGTTTTTACACAACTTTCATTTTAATCATAAACTTGCCATCAACATGATCAATCTTTACGTTTTATGGGATTCATTTAACAATTATTTGGATACTAGATTTCACATGAACTTAATTAAAAGACATGATGAACAATAGATCATAACTACAATCGAATGTTCATAAAATATGATGAACATACATCAAATTTTGAAATAAACGAATGTTCATATATCAAATTTTGAAATAAAATATGAATTAAATGTAAACTTAATATAAATAGTGAAATCGAATGTTTATAACTTTTCAAATTTTCAATTAAAACCGTGATAATAAACGAATTATATAAAAAAACAAATTGGAAATCGACTATTCATGTATCACCATGACTTTTCGTATTTTCAATTCAAAACCCAGAATAGCAATTGAACATATAAATAAAGAAAACGAATTAAAACTCGACGATTCATGTATCACCATGACTTTTCGAATTTTCAAATTATAATAATAGAATTTATAAATAAAGAAAACTCGTTGAAACTTGACAATTCATGTAATAGCACAAATTTCAGAAATTTCTATGAATATATAAACACAGAAAAACGAATTAAAACTCAACTATTCACATAACCCAATGACTTTTCAAAATAGCAATATAAACAATCGAGTCTTCGGAATCACACGTTGTATGAATTATCATATCTTGTATGTTCCAATAAAAAATGCGTAATCAACTCGAACCAAAAGTTGGTTATTCGTGTATCACTACGACTTGTAAGTCTTTTAGTTAAAACACATAAATCAAAATGTGAAATCAAATCGAACCAAAAGCTAGTTATTTGTGTATCACCACGACTTGTCAGACTTTTAGTTAAAACACATTGTAAAACATTGAGGGTCTGAGTCACACGTCGCATGAACCACCACGACTTGTGTGACATCTTTAAGAGTGTAACCATATTCTTTTCACAAAAAGAACATGATCACGTTTGAAAGCATAAAGTTGTGATTCATATGACGTTTGGTGTGGTATGCTTTGGCTTAATAGGTTTCATGCCTTTTCTTAACTTTCCAGGTAAGTAATCGGTTCTGCGTCTGATTGGATTTTTACGCATTGGTTATCCTTAGGTTTCAATAACCTTGGTGTCAAGAGTTCGGAAAACAAGCACGTCCCCCTTATAGTTTACTACATACCCGCCACATAGAACCGTCTTTATGAAGAAGAAATATCGGAAAACCAAAATAAAAATCGATTGAAAATGATTTGAAAATCTTCATTTTAGGCATAAGCCTTGGACTTATGTGTGTGCTTGTGTAATTGAGGCGTAAACGAATCAACAGTAATAAGAAATAACATGTGCAAAGAACAATCAAGTAAGGCTCACATAATTTCTAATCATGCAACCTAAGCAAATAAAGAAATAAGCTATAACTAACTAGGGCACTACTTCTAGCATCCTATCTTATAGTCACGGCTCTAATACCAATCTGTAACACCCCGGCTAAAGCGGAAACGCCCGAGTGTGACGTACAGATTGTTCAAAACACTTGTGACACTATTAAGTGACAATATTATCATTAATTAATTAATACTTCAAATACACAAGTTTATACAAGAAATACAAGGAAAATATAAATACAATTAAACACTTTATCCTTTTGTTTAAGTAACTTAGGTCTAGTGTCTTCTTCGTGTGTCATCTTCTACTAACTATATCTGTAGCATATATAAAAAATGCGGTCAACTAATTGAACAGTTGGTGCGTTCACACAAGTTTTGTATAGGTACGTAAAAACCATTCAATTCCTTGAAACTTGTGAAAATTATAACTACTTCGCATGCAATGTCCTTTCCAGTCGGTAACAACCAACGTACTCGGATCGGGGGTCCCTTTTCTACTCATAACAAAATGGTCCTGAGTGCAAAGGGGCGCGTATGATCATACTTATTGAGGCAACAATGAGCTGAACAAATAATCAAGTAAGCACGTAAACACACAAGTCCATGATATGAATCGCAGTTTTGTAAATGAATATAATAAATAGTTGGGTTGGATAGAATATATATGGTATCCCCAAAATGTAAAAACGTTTAAAAAGGGGGTGTGAGAAACTCACCTTGAAATTGAAGATCAACTTGAAATAAAAGCGAAAGCGTGTTAACAAAATCGAAGCAACTGAATATCTCGAACTATCAATAAAATAAATGCGAAAATTTAAAGACTAGCTAAAGAGATTAATAAAGTTGTAAATATTTTGTTAACGGGGTATTATATTTATCTTAATATATTTTATGGGATTTTAAAGCACTTGTATATAATATTGTTTTGAAAAAGATTATTAAGTTAACAAAAGGCAAATAAAGAAAGGTATTTTATAATATTATTTTAAGTTTAACGAAAATCTAATGACTTGAATTATTTTAATATTATTCTAAGTTAACGAATTAAGAGGTAACGAAGTTTAAGTTAACGAAATAAAGTTAAACGAATTATGAATTAACAAATTAAAGTTGACGAGTTAATGTTAACGAATTGTAAAAAAAATAATTTTTAAGGATTTAACGAATATATTATTAATTTAAAGCTATGTTTAAATATTATAGAGTTCACAGAATTTTTGGTGTAACTGTATATTTTATTTTGAAAACGAAAGTGTTAACGAATTGTAAAGTTCAATAAATGCTAAACGAATTTAAAACGAACTTGACGGGTTTTGAAGGTTTGGTTTTTTAGTGAAAAAGGTAAGATAAGTTTATAATTGACTTTAAGTGATTAAAAATAATTTTATTAGATTTTTTTAATTTTTAATGATTTTTATTAATTTATTTTGATTATGATAATAAGTAAATGAGTAAAAAAAATAACCGAAAATACACGTCCTGACGCAGGTTCGAACCCGGGTCTAATGTTCCTAACGCAATAGACTTAACCACTAGACCAACTTGTTTATTTGTTTAGAGAATAGAAACTAAAATATTTATATTACACCACATGTTCATCTTCTTTATTATCTAAAAACCTAGCTTCAAATCTTCTATTTTGTTCCATGATTGTTAAAATTAGTATAGGGGTTTTATTTCTTAGAGAAAAACGATCATAATAATGTATTATTTACCTGATAACACGACGGGATGATGCTTGAATTGGGGGTTGGCCGGAATTAACTTGGTTACTTAGAACGGGATTACAGAGGATATATTTGTGTATTTTGACGATTGTAGCAGGTTTAAATGAACACAATGGTCGTATTTATACCGATTATTGGAGCGTATTAGCGTTAATTCGTGGTTAATGAAATTGATTAAAGTCCGGCAATGGTCACGAGATTTCTTGACGACATTAGGCGGTTATAATACCATTAATATGTCAATTAGTGTTTATTATTGTCGTCCAACGACGTTAGGCTAGATTACCCGGGTCAACGAAAGATATTTAGCGGGTGTTTGCGGATTTTCCAGCGCCAGAAACGGCCACCGGAAAGACGGGATACAACGAGGCTGGAGGTTTTAACTATTATATTAGGTTAAATATATTTACAAGTCCTAAAGCCGTTACTACATTTTAATCAAATGATTTTTGCAAAAACATGTGCTGTTGGGGCTCACCGGAGCCTAATTCCGACGGCCGGAATGATTTGACGGGAAAACGGGCAGGGATAGGGGCTGGGGTTAGTTATTTATTAAATAATATATTTTGAATTAGATTTACCATTTTAGCATCTCTACTTTCATAATATATTTAAAACAGAAAATAATTATTATTTACATAACAAACCTTGAAGTTTGAAGTATGATAGAATGGGATAGAAAATATATTTTCGTGTTAGACTGGTAAAGTTTGGAAATCGTTTAGACTTAATAAAGAGTTAAACCTTGGAGTTTTGTTAACAAATTAAAATTCAAATAAGCATTAACGAATGTCGCATGAAACGAAACTTGAGAACATATATAATTAAAAACAAAACCGAAAATTCGAAATGGGTCGGGTTTTCGGGTTTCAAAAGTAATGAATGTTACAACTCCCAACTAACAAAATGTATACAATCACTTCCAACAGATATTCTTCTGGCACTCCCAAGGTAACATGAAAATTTAGTTTTTTTGACGATGTGACATTCTTTGAAATAGCTTGGGAGTAGTAGAAGAAACACTATGAAAGTTAGAGTGGTAGTAAACATTTCATTAGTTGGGATTGTTGCCAATCAATAACCATTTAAATTTTAGATATAATAGCAAAACGCGTCCTTTATGTTTAAATGTTTTTTCAATAAACGTCCTTTCGTAAAAGTAATAACTGAAAACATACATTATCTTTCAAATCCCTATCATGTTACATCCTTTGGCACTAACCCCGATAACTTTTCTTGTTAAATTCAGTCATGCGTAAGGCACATGAGGGTGGTTTTGTAATTTCTTATATTTATTTAATAATTGAAAGTAAAATGAAAAAACATATGTTAACAAAAAATAATAAACTCTCTCCATTTCTCATTCGTCTACCATACCATTACCACTCACCCCATCTTCCTTCTCCTTTCTCTATAATATCCATCACCACCACCTTCCGCCGCCGCCACCAACACCATCACAGCTGCCGCAGCACACCACCACTACCGTACTTCTCTTAACGAATCCCACATAGCCAACCACCTCATCTTCTTCCCCAAATACAAGAAGTTCGATTAGGGTTTTCAAAGGATGAAGTTGAGGAAGGGTGATGCGTATTTTGAAACCCTAGATCCCTAAAATTAAGGGTTTTGCAAGCTACGCCTTCACTTGCAACCACCGCGGCTTCGCCTCCCTTTGCAACCACGACAACCTTCGCGTCCACCAGCAACCGCTGTCGGCTCCACATCAATTAGCAACCATGAAACCATAACTAGAACACAACTAGATACCATTGATTCAAAATAGGGTTTCAATTGTGGTGGAGTATGGTTTGTTCTAACATAGATCTAGGGTTTCGATTGTGGTATGATTAGCTTTGATGAGGGGGAAGAAAAGAGGAATGGGTTGCTGATGGCAGTGTCCGTTTCAGGCTTTTAGGTGGTGGTGTTAGATATTGTCAGATTCGATGGTGGTTTCAGGAAAAGAGAGGGCGACAATTACAATGATGGAGATGACGATGGTGGCCAACCATGGTGACGGGATGCAGTTGGTGTGGCGTGTTATTAGTGGCGGTCGGTGGTGAGATGTAGTGGGTGCATTGGTGCACCGGAGGAATTAAGAATGGAATGGGGGATGAAGATTATGGATAAAAGAGTTTTATGTTATTTATTTAAAAACCAAATTGATGGGGTCGAAATGCATTTGGTTCTTTGTCTTCAATAAGTATTACATGACCGAATATTTCAAGGAAGAGAGCACGACCTCAACACAAGGAGAATGGATAAGGATTCGAACATGGTGGGATTCAAACAGAGGGAATAGAGGATTAATAACATAGTCTTAAAGCAAGTCCCAACAACCAGGAGAAAGAAGATAGCCCAAAGCAAAAGGCCTACAACAGTACAACAAGAGCCAAGTAGACAAATAGCCTTGCTGGGATGGGGAATCAATCAGTCCCCAAGTAGGTCCAATAATGAGTGATTAGAGAAGGGTTTGCTCCTTTCCTCTAGCCTCACCTCCTCTATCGCTTACTTTTAACTGCTACTACAGCTCCGAAAGATATTTTCTGCTAAAAAAAAGCTAAAAATCGCTCGATACTGCCTTTGATTATATCTTCTTTCTAAAGATAGATAAGCAAGGTTTTTCTCACTACTAGCAAGAAGCCATAAGAGAAAAGCGCTTTCTAGTGGAAGAGACTGGGCAAGCACATCAAAGGGCCAGGTTTTTAGTAGTTCAGGGTTGCCAAGAGCCCCAATATAGAACTTTTATCTGACTAGGAGCAGCTAAACCTGTCACACCCCAACCTAAGGCGGAAATGCCGGGGCGTTTCTGTTTATTCAGTTTGATTTAAGAAGAAACGCGCACAATCTAACCGGATTGTCCAGGTTTCTCATAGAAAAGTTCTCCTAGTCATTCTTTATAACTTAATCATTTTATTAACCAATACATTTACCCAAGTTTATTTTCCCATAACTGTTTTCTGAACGCGTAAACGAACAACTTGGCCCAGCTGGGAAAACGAGAATCTGAGCCAAGTTCGGTTCTAAGTATTAGACATTGAACAATATCACAACCTAAGCCTATTGCCACTTTCTGGGCATTCCAACTATACCCATATTAGTTATACAACCCAGTTTAGTATTGAGATTATAATAATATTAAAATATTAATATTATTATAATATTGATTATAGGAAACCGTGATTGCAAGTTATACAAACCTCGAACCGACGTGCTACTGATTATCTACTAAACAGTGAGTTTCATGACCCCACTTCTAAACTGTTTTACAAACTTTTGGAGTGAAAAGCATGTTTGATTACATATACATACCTGAAACATGTATTGATGTGAATTATCTTAGTGCTAACACACGAAAGTCCCCACGATCACAGTGATTAACTTCGAGCCGGTGGCTTGTAAATAGTACTATTGGTTTGACAAACCCAAACCGAATCGGCCTGGTTGCCGTGTCACATAACGTCGTTTGAACATGACCATATTTATACAAACAGGCTATGTAGTGTTAGACATAGCTACCGGGGCATGTTGTGGGCGGAAAGGGAGCCACAGTGGTTGATTGAGCGTGGGAAATGGATGCACGCAGCACATACAGTCAAGGCTTCACTGTAACTTAGCATAATTACATCATTTACATACATACATACTTATATCATGATTGCAAGTATTAACTTGTGAATATTCATAACTGTTTTCCTGAAACTCGTGAAACTCACCAACTCTAGTAGTTGACCCGTTTAAACTGCTTTTCAGGTATACCTAAATCAGAATGATTTGGTGATCTGTTACTTGCCCAAGGTGTGTGGTTGATGCTATGTGATAGAAGCAAGGAAGTTAGTAGTAAGATCATATAGTTAACGAACTAGTTTTGTTTGTATCGCCTAGACTGTAAAACAATGATAGAACAAGGAAATGTAATATATTGTAAATTAGTTTGTAATGTTTCTTTATAAACAATGTGTTGATACCAAAGGTGTCTGTTACATTCCCGTTTTACGCTTCCGCATTGTGCTAGTCGGGGTGTGACAAGTTTGTAGACCGTTGCCAAGTGAATCGGGCATTGGTCACCAGCAGGGACACCCGCTATATGATTGATTGAATAGTAATCCCAATATACGATTGATTGAATGGTAACACAAGTAAGCAGGTAGCATGTATGTTTGATTAAATCCCTCACAATAACACGTATGCATTTGTTTGAATATATATATATAGTATGAAATACGGATACGTACGCATATGTCCCCAAAACATTTAGAAAATTGAGTAAAATAGGGGAATGATAAACTCACCTTAGATTAATGACGAACGAATATAAATATGAATAAGCGAGCTAACGAATAAGCGAGTCGTCCACTACATGTCAAAGGATATAACCAATTCAAAATCTGAGATTTTAGGATATGATAATATAAGTAAAAACGAACTCGTTTCCACTGAAATCACTCTAAACGGACGATTAGAACTCAAGTTATGTTTGTTTTAAGATTTAAGCGAGCTGGTACTGACCAGAATCCAAACAGCGAGTCGGAAGTTAGGTTACGAGAATAAAAGTCTTCTGGACTGAACGTTGAATCCGACCAGAAGTATGAGAAAACGTTAAGTCAAACTAGTTGACTATTTTGCCCTTTATCGAGTTTTATACGATTTGACCAGTCAACACCCTTCAACCACCGAAATGGATTGAAGGTTATTGACTACGAATATATATGAACGATTCCTGTGTTTACAACTTACCCGGAAAGTGAAATGATCGATGAGAAACGGAAGTCAAAGGTCCGTACGCATGCAAAGTCAAACGGACAAGCATTGTTTCTTCTACGAATAAGCAAAAACCGAAGGGTTTGGTGATGGTCAAAGGTAGGTGACGGCTAGGAGGTCTCTTTAGGGTTAGGATACAGGTTTGTGGCAGAGAATTATGATGTGTTTATATAGAGATTACAAAAACGAACTATATTTGGAAGATTTACTCGTTTAAGTAACAAAATACGATTTTAATGAGAATATCGATGTAATATATCAAAGATTTCGTGATTTATCAGTAATTTAAGAATATGGACTTGTATTTTAGTTATAATCCTTTTCTTGGACTTTAATTTACCCGATTTATGCCAAAAATAAGCGATTTGGTGCTAAAAAAACAAATTAGGAAACAAAATAAGCTATTTAATGAGAAAATCTAGTACAATAACGAACAAAAATTGGCTTGGACACCAAGAAAACAAAATTGGACTAGCTATAACATTTCTTGGAGTTTAAGTTTTGTTAATTTAATCGAAAATAGGAAAGAATTGGCAAAACTAGTTCACGTAGTTCCCGAAAATGCGATTTTTAGTCGTTTTAAGCGATTTTAAAGGTTTCTAAGGGCTATTTGGCATAGTTGAAAGTTATCAAATTATAAAATAAGTTAAACCAAGTTAAATACTAATAAATACAAGTTTTAAATAGTTCGGAAAATCCAAATTACGTTCCCGAATCGATTTAACTTAAACGAATAAAAATACGAAAAATCCAAGATGTTACAAAACCCCAGTCAAGAGGGATGGAGCCCCGAAAGAAGTAAGGCTAGTCTATTTCCAAGATTTTAGTAGCTCAGGTAGGGTTCCCAGGATTGGTGTGGGTCTATTAGCACAGGGACAGAGCCTATTGAGTAATCTCCTTTCCTTGGTTAAGTTCCCTGCTTTTCCCTCCCTCTCTCTTAAGTATCTACCGCACCGGAGAGAAGTGAGAAACTAGGAGGACTAAGGCCGTTGCAGGAGACTTGAAAATCTAGCTAGGTCCCTTTTCCCGATAGTAGATCAATTTTTTTGTCTAAATAAGATTCTCTTCGTAAAAAAGAAATTTGGATTTAGATATGTCAAAGATCGGTGAAAATTGTATAAAAAATGACCCAAAATTTTTCTTTGATTCTATACGCTATTAGTAAAACCAAACATTTTGGTTTGAAACTTTTAGTCCTCGCTGTTTATGTCTTAAAGTTATCTCTTTATAATCTACTAAATCAAACTTAATAAAATCAATAAAGAACGTAAAAAACTCTTGTTTTACTCATTCTATACTTTCAGCTAATTACAGAAATAACCCCTCAAGAGATAAAAAGACTAAGCTGCCTTCACATAAGGTGCACATGATTGGATTTAACGAGAAAAATTAACAGGGTTAGTGCCAAATGACGTAAAGTGATAGGAATTTGAAACATAATGTAGGTTTTTTGCAATTACTTTTGCTAAATGACATCTATTAAAAAAAACGTTTAAACATAAAGGATGTCTTTTGCTATTATGTCTAATTTTTAATATATGTTGAAACATACAAAAATAAAAATACATGCACACACATATGCGGTAGTTGCAGGATTTGATGTTGGTGGTCCCATGTCATGGTGGTCGACTGGTCGTCGATGATACTGGTGCCCTTTAGAAGATTTTGAGGGAAGGGTGGGCTTCGATTTGATTTAATAATAATAATAATAATAATAATACACCAAGAAATAAAGCAAATAAATAAACCATGACAAAAAGTTTGGATATGCTATCAAACTCGTGAGGGCCATTTTCCCGTGAGAGAAATAAATGGAAAATTAAGTAGCACTAGTCTACTACTCATATCATTCATTACGTGGTCATCTGTCTTTTAATTTATCAAAATGTTAAAAAAAATAACTGATTTTCTGAAATTTAAATGACTTCTTATATCACCTAAATTAATAACATATAATAACTCTTATATTGTAAAGAATAGTTTATACAGTTTAACAATTTAAAGCCAACAGACATTTGACCTATAAATATCCCAAGGAGTTACATGATACTTTGTTTTTTCAAAAGGTACTAGACCGAAGTCCCATGGTAGTAAAAAAAGTGTATAACTTAAGAATAAGGCTAGAGAATGTGTAAATTGTTGTTCAAAAAAAACCCTTTAAAATCAGATAAGTTATACTACTATATTTAGAGTTGATCAAAAAAACCGGTTCCTGGAACCGAACGGGTGGACCTGAACCGGAACCGAACCGGTTCCTACCCGTTTTTGGTAGGAACCGGACCCTATCTGATTCAACCCGATGATCCGTGACCGGTTCTTGCGTTTCTGAGTGGGGGCGGGTAGGAACCGGAACCGAACCGGAACCGGTTCCTAACCGGTTCCATCCGGAACCGGTTAGGAACCGGTTCTAGCCGTTGGATCGATTAAGCCGTTGGAAATCGTTTTTTTGGCCGTTTTTTGACCGTTGGGGTCAAAAATAGCCGTTTTTTTGGCTCCCCCAAGCACCCCACTACTAGTATAAATAGGTATTTGGTGTCATGGGTTCATCACAACACTCAAAACGCAAACCCGAACGCAAAAAAATACAAAAAAACGCTATTACAACGTTTTGAGTTCTCTAATCTCTTGTTTTCTCTTCTTCTATATTCATATTTGTTGTTATGGCTGCCTCACAATCATCGGTTGGTCAAGGTTCCAACGCCGAACCAAGTTTCGTTCGTATTGTACCTCATAATCGTAATCAAGAGATTTGGTGCAATTGGGATTTGGTTGAATTGAGTGACCATTCATTGAAGGCTCGGTGCAAGTTTTGTGGGGTTTATTTAAACCCACTTTCGAATTCAAATTTGAAGAAACACATCGAAAAACCGTATTGCAAGGCGTTGAAAAAGAACGTCGATTCGCAACAAACGCAAATGGATAGTGAAGGCGGAATATTTACATACCAAATTGATCGAGTTCAAGATCGTATGGCGAAGTTTGTGATTCAAGAAGCTTTGCCGTTTAGCCACTTCGACAACCCTCGCTTAACCGCAATGATTCGAGATACGCTTCAACCACAATACACTCACGTAAGTCGTCATACTCTTAAACGTTATTATTTAAAATTGTGGAAGAAGGCCAAATAGGTACTGATTGCATATTTTGAACATATAAATACGGGAATAAACTTAACTAGTGATGTTTGGTCGGCTCCACATGGTCTACCCGAATCTTATCTTTGTGTCACCGCTCATTGGGTAGACCCGTCATCGTGGGAAATGATGAAACGCACCATTGCTTTCGAACTCTTTGAGTATCCACATACGGGAGATAATTTGTTTGAAATTTTAGTTTATGTTATAAAAACTTATAAACTAGAAAATAAAATATTTTCAATGGCATTTGATAACGCGTCGAATAATACATCGGCGGTTGATAAATTAAAATTAAAATATACGCCGATTTGCAATGGTGTATTTTTTCACTCAAGGTGTGTTGCACATATCATTAATTTAATCGTGCAAGACGGACTTGCTTCAGATGAGGTTACATCGGTTATAAACGATTTTAGACTAATGATACATGAAGTTTTTAAGAAAAGTAAAAAAAGACAAATGGATTATAGAAAATTTTGTAAAGATACGGGAAGAAAAGCTTTGGGAGCTAATTGGGATGTACCTCATCGATGGAATTCCACTTGCATAATGTTTCAAAGTGCTTTGGAACAAAGAGAAACTTTACAAATGTTTCATTCTATTCTTGCCGAGAATGATTTGGCAATCCCCTTTTCAAATGAGAAATGAGAAATTATCAATGACTTATCGACTTTTCTTGAAGTTTTTAAAACATCAACTACGAAACTATCGGGAACGTATTATCCGACAAGTCCCTTGGTTCTTTCGGAGTTATTTTTAATGGTTAACAATCTTAAAGAATTTGAAAATAAAAGTCCAATGTTTTCAAACATCATATTACCAATGAAGTTTAAATTAAAAAAATACTTTCTTGAATTGCCACCGGTTTTTACTTGCGCCGCCGCTTTAAACCCAATGTTAAATGTTACGGGGGTTGAATGTGTGATAGACGAAATTTTTTCAGCCTTAGATATGCATGTAATTGACCCAAACTTTTCAACAGAGGCAAAAAATTATTTTAACTTGAATTTTAAATTTATGTATGACTTTTATTTAAATAAATATGGGTCAAACATACACATGCCTATGCCGGGGGGGGTCTTCATCAAGTTCAAGTGCTACTAGAGTACGAGATCCCATGATTAGCCTTATGAACACCGTTCGCAACGTAACGGCTAAAAAACAAAGGGTAACACCCCTTCAAGCGAACTAGGAAGGTATAGTGCAAATGATTACTCTACCGGTTTATCCGAAGAGGAATATGGCACTTTTGATGTTTTGGCTTGGTGGAAGGTAAAGGAAACCGAGTTTCCGATTCTTGCCACCATGGCCCGTGATTTACTAACCGTCCAAGCTTCTACGGTAGCTTCGGAATCCGCTTTTTCTCTTAGTGGCAGGGTAATATCGGTGAGAAGAACAAGACTAAATTCGGAGTCGGTGGAGATGTGTATTTGCTTAAAGGATCACTTGGACTCAATCGATCGTATTCAACACGTAACCACTCTCGAAGATGAAACACCACTTGATGTTCGAGTGCACGACGAACAAGAAGTCATTTCTACAAGTAATTCCGAGGAAGAAGTCGCCGCTCAATAATTACGACGAACAAGAAGGCTTTTCTAGAAATAATATGTCACAACTTTATATTTATAAGTTTAATGTTTTGTTAGTTTGTTTTTGAAGATTTTAAAACATGTAACCTTTTTTTTTTTGAACTTCTTAAAGTAAATAAAATGAATTTTATGTTAATTGTTTTGTTTATTTTTCATGCTATACAAATACGAATCGTAGTTTAGAATCCAAATCGCAAACGAAAAACGAAAAAAAAAATTTACACTGTAACCGGTTGGAACCGGTTACAGTGTAGGAACCGGTTTAGGAACCGGTAAGAACCGGTTAGATAGGTTAGGGGTCCGAGGGTGGGAGAACCGGTTCGGTTCCCTAACCGGTTCGAGCCTGGAACCGGTTTAAAAGGGGGTTTTGAATATAGGAACCCGTTAGGAACCGGTTCCGGTTCCTAGTCCCAAACCGTTTTGAACATCTCTAACTATATTAGGGCCGACAAACGGGTCGGGCTGGTCGGGTTCTGATCACAGGTCAAAATGGCTTTGGGTATGAAACGGGTTAGGGTCGAAACGAGTCAATTGAAAAAAGGCTTATTTTGGTTCGGGTTGGCAAGGGTTCAGGCGAAAAGGGGTCAAGTCTGAACGTATTTCGTATCAATACGGATTGATTTAAAAATGTTTTTTTTTTTGTAATTACTTTACATTTCAGCATTGCTTATGCTTTTCGGCACCGTTTACACGTGTTTAGGCATAAATTAATTGCTCAAATGGCAGTTATGGCGATTCCATTGCTGGTAGCGCGTACTAGATCCAGGAAGCACGTCTCCGACACAAATTACACAATGTAACACGCGTAACGTAATCTAGTATGCGCATAACCCAGAGCTCCACATAAGCAATAGGGGTTGGATACGCACATCCCAGTGTTGTTTGCGCGTGTTTTATGCCGGTTACACCCTTTAAAACATCGATTACACGTGCGGAGTTGGTTTTGCGTGTTTAATGCTAGTTATGTGCACGCCATCAATTATCGCGTGCTAAAATGTCAGTTTTGTGCATTTTGGTGCTGGTTCCGGAAACACGCGTCTGATAAATTTTAGTTCATGTAACCTAGCCATGGTACGACTAAACTCAGCGCTTTACGCGTAACTGGCTTCACACAATTAAGTATCTAGCGCTGGTTATGTGTGGTGCCGTTCACATAGGGCTGTGTAACGATTCAAAACCGTGAGAATCGAACCGGAACCGAAAATGACTGAAGAATAGAATTGGAACCGGAACCTATTATAGTAAACTGGTTTAGTTCCAAAACCGATAAAATCGGTTCTCATTAATTGGTTCTGGCTAGAACCGTTTCGATTTTTTATTTAACAAATGGGATGTGCAAATTGCAAAACAAGTTTACATAATTATATGTTTTCTTTCACGGTACAACTAATTTAGATTACAAAATGAATATCCGTTATTTTGTTTTTATTAAAACCTAATTGTTGAAGTTAAATAAATCATTAACAATGATAGATTAATAGAAGATCATGTCATTTTGTATTAAATTACCTTGAAAGCTTAATCAAAATTGATCCTAGCTGCTAGGTATTGAATGCAAAAAAAGAATGTTTGAATTAAAGAATGATTGAATGGATTCCAATTAATAAAAAAATGGGTATTGGTAAATTTAGTTAAAACGTTTTTAATATTTTGGTTCTTCGTTTCCACGTCTAGAACCGTCAGTTTTACCCGGAAGCGAACCAGGAACCGTTTAATGCAAATTATGAGAACCGAGAACCATACGATAACACACGTTAGCGATTCTGAAACACCGGTTCAATTCTGGTTCCTCGGTTATGGCGGTTCCGACCCGTTTTTTCTCACCCCTACGTTCGCATGTGTTTACTGCCGGTTATGATAAACATCCACTCGTATCAACCCAAAAGTTTTAAAAACCCATCCTATAACCCATCTTTAAGAGGATGGATCAAAGATCAAAGTTTAACAGTTGTAGTATTAATGAGACATGATAAAGGTACCCCAATCACCTTTAAGAATTAAAATATCTACTTTACACTAAAAAAAATAAAAATAACTAATGTTTTATAAAATTGTGAATGATAATGTAGGTCCCTCCTATATGTCAAATGAAACGCCGGCATGGGCCTGCATGGCTGCATTAACCAACATACAATTTCCCCCAACCATAAACGCCGTTGATGTATATGCTTTAACTTTAATATTTTGATGACTAATCTTAGTTACCCATCTTATTATCCTAATTAACCCTTTTTCTAAACATTTTTAGAAACTACACTTTAACACATAAATTATATTAAGATTTAACTTATATTAAGCGAAGTTTAACTTTAACATCCCCTTAATTAGTTTATTTGTTTCGGACTTCCTATCTCCGAAAATATATGGCATTATCTTATTATATATGAAATCGTTCGTACGTAAACTATATGTATGCAAGTGAAGAAACACTAAGTGACCCCGGGCAGATTATAGGTAATCTGGGGGCTAAGTAATGTTTCCCACGAAGGTTAGGTCCAGCAGAGTAAGTTGTACTTCAGGGAACCTGCAAAACAGACACCGTAAGCTCGTCACTGAGAAGGGGGGGGTTCCTCCTTGTGACCACCCTCCGGCGTGAGAATCAGTCTATATTGCTCTTTGAATATAAAAGTATATGAATACTATTAGAGCAATTATCAAGTAAGTTATACGAGATAGTAGATGATGAAATGATAATACCATTTGCTGTCTTTTATAGCCGAAGGTGGGTATCCAAGGGGTTTAGCCGGCCCAACACGCTACCAACTGTAACCTATGCACGTGCCTTGCCTGTGAGTGGTGGACAGGTAGCGTCTGACATAGAGCAGGCGTGCCGTGCACTCTTCGTCTTCTACCAACTGCAGGCTAGGCACGTGCTCTGGCAGGAGTTGGTGAGCAGGCGGCGGCTATTGGTCACAGTGCAGTGGCGTGCTGTCTGCCACGCTGCTGTCAGTGAGCTGTCGCATTCTTGGTCAGATCTTTTGTCTTTACCTCGCCAGGTATCACGCAAAAGATCCTCCATACGGACTGGCCCATTTTGGCGGGAGTTTTCCCCCTCCCGCCTTTGCTCATTCTTTCAGGTGACACTGAATATTTGTAAGTGATAAGCCTTATGCGTGTAGCTATGCTGTGCGGGTAGCCTTCCCTGATGGCTTGTATCCGCAACTGCGGGAACAGGCGGGTTACTTTACCATTGGGAGGCTTTTCCCTGCGTATGCAGCTTGCATACTGCGCGTAGGCTTCTCTGAGCATGGTGGGTCCTGCGGGAGTAGATGGTCTTTGCGCAGACATCCCTGTTCAAGGTGAGTCATGCGGGACCAACTGAGCCCTGCTGGGACCTACCTCTTCAAGTCCCCCCAGTCCAATGTTCTTCTCATGAATGTCTAATAAAGTGAGGTGAACTTTTGGACTTAAGCAAAGGGTTTTGAAAAGGGGTTTTTGTAAGGTTTTCCATGGGGGTTCTTCCCGCGGAAGTCCTTGTCACTTGCAGAAATTCCCGAGTTTCCTGCTTGGTCTTTGGGTATGATGCGGGTAGGTCTGTAACCTCCTCGCAAGTCAGGAGCACTGAGTCTTAGTTGTGCGGATTCTCCCTGTGGTTCTGGTAGGTTTTGAACATAGTGATCAATTATGTTTAAACCACCAATTCCATCTTGGAGCCTCAAACAACGTAGTACTTGATGTTCCCGTTATGCGGGGATGTTATTTCCGCTTCCGCAAGCATTGCCCAGAAGATCCTTCTTGGTTTCAATTCTCAGCGGGTGCTAGGTATGTGAAGGGTTTTGCCTTTACACTGTACCCGCACCCGTCTTACGGTTACTTTACTTCCAAGGTATTCCTGGCGTCCATTCCCTGCGGGTGCTAGGTATGTGAAGGGTTTTGCCTTTACACTGTACCCGCACCCGTCTTATGGTTACTTGGTTGCCAAATATTTTGGCTTCAATTCCCTGCGGGTGTTAGGTATGTGAAGGGTTTTGCCTTTACACTGTACCCGCACCCGTCTTATGGTTACTTGGTTGCCAAATATTTTGGCTTCAATTCCCTGCGGGTGTTAGGTATGTGAAGGGTTTTGCCTTTACACTGTACCCACACCCGGCTTATGGTTACTTGTTTGCCAAGGGGTATTTTCCCGCTTATTTTTTGAACCTTAAGTCTTCAAATTTTTAAATTTTGAAATTTGAAGGGTTGGTGGTTGGATAACAACCCAATACCTCAAACGTCGTGCGACGGTTTCTTCTGACTGTGTCAGGACGTGCCAGAAGTTATGGCGACATGACATTATGTGGTCATTCCAGTTGCTTTTTCAGGCGCGTGGGCACGGGATTTCGGGCGCGTGGCCGCGAAATCTCTGGCACACGTCCTTTCTCTTTCTTCCGTATTAAATGCATCGCATTAATTGCGATTACTATATAAAGGGGGAGAAGGTTATTTGCAATTCACACTTTCTACTTTCATCTCTTCTTCTCAAGTAATTTCCGGCGAATTTCTTTTTCAGTAAAGCATTATTCCGAAATCTCTTCTTCCACCATGTCTTCTCACGATGCTGATGACCAGAAGACTGCTGGTGAATGCCAGTGTTCTCTTCCTGCCGAGCTGTACCAGTATATCGTCAGGAAGTTCATGCTCGAGTCTCTCGAGCCTGAGTTTCCTGAGCCCCACCATACTGTGTACGATGCCCCAAGTGGCAAGATCGGGGTTTATGCTGCATTCTTTGTCTATGGGAACCTTAGGTTTCCGTTGACAAAGTTTGTGTACCGTGTCCTAGAGAGGCACGGTGTGCACTTGACAGAGGTGCACCCCATGGCTATTGCCAAGGTCCGGCACTTTGAGTGGGTGTGCCGGATACTGGGCCTTGAGCCCCTCGTTGACCGCCTGATGACCTTCTATACTTGGAGGTGCATCCAAGGGTGGTACACTCTTACAACCCGTATCAAGGGTTTAAAGATTTGTGCCACCGAGCGGAGTCTTCGCTCATGGAGGAGAGAGTTCTTCTTCATATCCGCTCGAGCCATCCCCATTGCCATGAAGTTCAAGAATGGCCAGCCGCTTCCGAACCTTCCCGCCATCAACTACGAGGAGGCGGAATGGTTCGCGAAGATATCCCGGGTCCAGTCCCCGGTTTTCCGTTTTCCAGAGTCGGCGATGGTGATGCTGGGGATGAGCCGGGTGTGGAAGGCGGCGAATGCGGACAAGGTTCCGATCGTCCTTGAATATGGTTCGAACTCTACCCCTTATGGTATGTCTTGTTTCTTTTTGCTGACTACGATTTTTTCTAACTTTCTTGTTGATTTCAGAGGGTAACGATCTTCAATCGCTCCTGAATCCGCGGGAGGAAGATGGTCCTGCGCGGATGGGTACTCGTGCTCTGGACGAGAACGAGTTGCCCATCTTAGAGCAGACTGCGGGTCGGTTCGTGGAGGTTTACCCGCCAGGCCAAGAGATCCTGAGCCACCGACGGCCAGGTAAGCCTATCTTCTACCCTGATCCTCTCAATGCTGTGCCTGCTGCTGGAGTTCATGACATTTCTTCTTCTGAGGAATCCGCAGAAGGTCCTCCGCTGGTGCGGAAGAAAAAGGCTGCCGTCGGGAAAGGCAAGGAGAAGGTGGCCTCTACGGCCGACCCGGTAGTCCTATCTGACTCGGAGTCAGATAATGCAGAGGTGGCGGGGAAGCCCGGTGGTGAAGAGACCACCGTTCCGGAGGCTGCAGGTGTTACCTCCGGGGAGGCAGCGACGACGACGGTTACCGGTGTTAAGAGGCCGGCTCCATCGGGTTCGCCCCCGCTCGTCCGTGCGTTCAAGCTCAAGAGACCCCGTAAGTACCCCCATAATTCTTGTCTAGATTTGTTTCGAATAAATTTTTCTAACACTTTTGCTCGTGCAGGTGCGGATGTTGACGCATTCCAGGGTGGAGTTGGAGTAAGTATTCCCCCGCCAATGACGGTAGGCTCGGTCAGCCTTCCCGAGGCGTCGACCCAAGCGTCTACGCTTGCTTCCGCTGGTTCCAGCCTTCCTGAGGCTGTTCCAGCTGCGAAGGTGTCTCCGCCGGCCGTGAGTGCAGTTTTTACAGCATCTTTCACGGAGCCGGCGGTTACTGTTGCTGAGCAGTCGGCGCCAACAATGGCTACCACGGCGGCTGCCACTATACCTGCGCCAACGGCACCGACGGCCGGACCATCAGGTACGCGCCGGGCTTCCCGCCGATCTATGCCACCTTCCCGTCTGCCTGACCTGTTGGATGGATTTCCTTTAGGTTCAGGTGATGGGTTTGGCGGCTATCGGCCTGTTATTGACCCTACAGGTACGTAGGGTTCTTTTTTCTTTGTATATTTTTGTCATCTTTTCCTAACTGCCTTTGTTTCTTTTGCAGTGTCGGATTCCAATGAAGTGTATGTTCCAAGATGGAACATACGCCGAGGAACAACCCTTCGCACCCCTGTGGAGTGCGTGGACTGGGCTCGCCACGCTGCTCCTCATGGTGCGTTGGGGGAAGCCATGGCTAGCTACCAAGAGGGTAGGCTAACCAATGAGCTTCGGGTTCTCCAGGCCCGGACGCAGCCCCGCGTCGAGCTGCTTTGTCGTGAAAACGACAAGTTAAAAGCAGCGCGCGCCAAAGATGTATCTGAAGCGCGGGCTCTTCGGGAGGAGAACCGGCAGTTGGCCGCTGCCGCAGCCGAGAAGGAGAAGGCATTCAAGGCCCTCGAGGTTGAAGTCCAGGCGCGACTCGAGGCCCGCTCCAAGGCTGCCCAAGCTGTGAATGAACAGCTTCGGCTGGCTAAGGAGACTGCGCGAAACTCAACTGAGAGGGCTGCCAAGGCTGAAGCTGTTGCTGAGCCGCTTCGCGAAGAGAATGAGCAGCTTAAATGCAAATTAAAAGCTCTTCAACATGCTCATGACGCCTTGGCAATGGAAGATGCCAAGAAGCTGCAAGAGATCCTTGACCAGAGGGGGGTGCTTGACCGCACTGAGAGGAAACTTCAAAGCGTCGAAGAAGCTGCCGCCAAGGAAATTCAACTTGCCAACCTTGATAAAAGCGGAGCCGAACGTGCTTACAAAGAAAGTCAAGCTACCCTCCAATGGCTGCTTCGAGAAGCGTTGCCTCAGGTATCCTCTTTTTCTTTACGCTTTCTGCTCGTAATTAGAAAATGTTCTAACTTTAATTCTTTTGTAGGTTGTGCGTCAGGTCCTTTCAGAGACCTCTTATGACGATGCGATGAGCGCAGCCCTCAACGCTTCTCATGAGGATGGGCAGAAGACTGGCTTCCTGCTTGGTCTAGGGTTTGCTGAGAGAGGCTTTCCGCCTTCCAACTTCCCTTTATTCAATGTTAACACTGAAGCTGCTTATGACCAAGCTGTGAACCAGTACGCTGCCTTCCCGCATCCAGTGGTGGAGAAGGTGAATGAAGCTGCTGCTGCTGATGATGGGCTAAACATCCTTAAGGCTTTCCTTGGGCAGCCGCGCTCTGATGGTGCTGGCCCAAGCGGAGGTGGCCCTGAAGCCTGATCCTGAAGATCCCTTCCCGCTGCTAGGATAGACTTAGCTTTGTATAGATTTCTTTTAGGCGGGTAGTTACCCAGCCATTGTTGTAATTGATTGTGAAATATTAATCTCTTTGCGTATAAGATTGTTATTTCCTTCCTTGGGTTCCTTGCTTTGCATACTTAGTTTGATTTAGCAATTTTCCAAGTGTTTAGAATAAGAACCTTTGAACGTGGTTGATGATGGGTTAAAGTTTCGCCTCCTCCTTCGTGATTGTGCGGGTAAAACCGTCACTTGCACTTGGTAGGATGGCTAATCTTTACCCTCTATCTGACCTGCGTGTAGGTTTCCTTTTCGAAATTTCTAAGGCATTAAGTTAAACCTTTGAACGTGGTTGATAATGGACTAAAGTTTTCGCTTCCTCTTTCGTGATTGTGCGGGTGTAACCGTCACTTGCACTTAGTAGGATGGCTTTAACTTTAGACCTATATCTGACCTGCGTGTAGGTTTTTCTTCTCCTTTTTTAAGTGTTCATAAGTTAACCTTTTAACGTGGTAGATGGTAAGTTAAGTTTGGCTTCCTTGTTCGTGATTGTGCGGTTAAGACCGTCACTTGCACTTACAAGGATGGCTAAACTTTACCTTCATCTGACCTGCGTGTAGGTTTTCCTTAGAACTTTTTAACATTTTGGCGTTGTGTTTATGCGGGTATTGCCGCCTTCCACACGCAACTACTTCTTCCCGTAAGGGAAGTTCATAGGTTACAAGCTATCAATACATCATGAAAGGAGAATCATTTCCATTAGAAGTGGCTCTAGGCCTTTTCTTTACAAGTTGGAATTGATCTACATATAACATTTGCGTAATTGAGCTCCATTCCATGTTCTAGGGATGGGAGTGCCATCGAGCCTTTCGAGCCGGTACGCGCCCTTTCCCAGAACTTCTTTGATAATGTATGGCCCTTCCCAAATCGGGGCCAACTTTCCTGGGCGTTGTTGGTTCGAAGCCTCGTTGTTACGCAGTATGTAGTCTCCTTCCTTGAAGTTGCAGAGTTTTACCCGCGTGTTGTAGTACTTTTGCATTTGTCGTTTGTAGTTTTCTTCACGCACGGCGGCTAAGTCTCTGCGCTCTTCGGTTAGCATAAGGTCTAACCGTCTTTCCGCATCATTGTCTTCTGGTTGGATTAAGACCCTTGGTGAGGGTAAACCGATTTCGACTGGGATCATGGCTTCAGTGCCATAAGTGAGACTGAACGGGGTTTCTCCCGTACTGGTCTTCTTCAGCGTTCTGTTTGCCCAAAGGACGTGCGGAAGCTCGTCCACCCAGCCGGATCTGTGTTCCAAGAGTCTTTTCTTGATGCCTTCGACGATGCTCTTGTTTGCTCTTTCTACCTCACCGTTACCTTGCGGGTGTGCCACTGAGGTAAAGGTGTGGGTGATTTGAAGTTCTTTCAGCCACTGCTGTAGCTTCTTGTCAGCAAAGTTGGTGCCATTGTCGCTTACCAAATTCTGTGGAAGTCCAAAACGACAAATAATAAATTCCCAAATAAATTTTTTGATATGCTTTGCAGTTGTTTGGGCTAAAGGTTTCGCTTCTATCCATTTGGTGAAGTAGTCAATGGCTACCACTAGGAACTGAACATTCCCAGCTGCTGTTGGAAATGGGCCTGTCACGTCAATGGCCCACTTCTGAAATGGCCACGAGGAAGTGACAGGAACAAGTTCATTTTTCGGGCGATGCGTGTTGGGTGCGTAAAGCTGACAAGATCTGCATTTTCTGATGTATGCCAACGCGTCCATATGCATACCCGGCCAGAAGTATCCCGCGTTGTTTAGCTTGGCTACCACAGCGCGGGGGCCTGCGTGTACTCCACAGATGCCTTCGTGAACCTCCCTTAGGAGGTAGTCAGCATCTTGGTTGTCTACGCATCTTAACAATGGGCCAAGAAAGTTACGTCTGTAAAGGGTGTCATTGACCAGCTGATAATTCAGTGCTTTACAGCGTAGTTTTCTTGCCTGTGACTTCGACTCTGGTAACGTTCCTGCTTCAAGGTATTTTATTATTGGGGTCATCCATGTTTCTGTACCGGTTTGGATGACACAAATTTCCTTGTGCGGGACTGATGGTGTTTCGAGGAGTTCCACGCGGATGTCCTTTCCCAAGTGGGTGAAGGCCAGTGATGCAAGCTTACTTAACGCATCCGCAGATTTGTTTTCGCTGCGCTTGACATGTATCACTTTACAATCATTAAAATCGCGCATGATGGCTTTGGCCTGGGCGAGGTACAGGGCCATTGTGTCATTTACAGCCGTGTACGTCCCGTTTATTTGGTTTGCCACTAGCATGGAATCTACATGGGCTTCCAAATTTTTTACACCCATTTTACGCGCAATCCTCAATCCGGCCAGGAATGCTTCATATTCAGCTTCGTTATTCGTACTTGGGAAATCCAGCCGAATAGCATAAGTATATTCCTGGCCTGCTGGGTTTGTTAATTTTAACCCTGCGCCTGAACCCTCGTTACTAGCTGCTCCATCAGTGTAGAGTCGCCAGACCTCATCGATTTCGTGTGCTGGGGAGGGTTGAACCTCCTCCTGGCACTCTTTCTCCCGCGCAGCGGGGACTTCTGCAATAAAATCAGCCAGGACCTGGCCTTTAATGGCTGGTCTCGGCTTGTATTGAATCGCATATTCTCCCAATTCAATTGCCCATTTGGCTAGGCGTCCCGATAACTCGGGTTTGCCTAGAACATTTGAGAGTTTGAAGTTGGTGAGAATAGTGATTGGGTGACCCTGGAAATATCGTCTCAACCTGCGTGAAGCGTGTATAAGTGCCAAGACCAGTTTTTCCAGGGTAGAGTACCGGGTTTCCGCGTCTGCCAGCACGCGGCTAACATAATAGATTGGCATCTGGATGCCTTTTCGTTCTACAAGCAGGACTGCCCCGGTTGCTCTATCTGTTGCGGAGAGGTATAGGATTAACTCCTCTCCCGCTTGTGGTGCTGTGAGTGTTGGGAGTTCGATCAGGCGTGATCGAATCTCCTGGAAAGCTGCTTCCGCTTCTGGTGTCCAGCGGAAGTGCGTTTTCTTTAAACAATTTCTTAGTGTTGACACAAATGGGAACGACCTATCCGCATGGTTTGCCAAAAAGCGGTTAAGCGCGACTAGTCGTCCGTTCAGTGTTTGAGCCTGTTTTATGGTGGTAGGTGATTCCATTTTGACAATGGCTTCGACTTTTTCAGGGTTCGCTCTGAAGCCATCTTTAGTAATAATGACTCCCAAGAACTTCCCTTCTTCCACCCCAAATGAACACTTGCTCGGGTTGAGCTTCATGTTTATCTTTCTGAGCGTGTTGAAAGTTTCCTCAATGTCTTTCAACATCGCCTCTGGCTCGGGGCTTTTGATGACCAAATCATCCATATAGACTTCCAAGTTTCTCCCAATTTGGGCGTGAAACTCTTTGTCCATTAGTCGTTGGTACGTGGACCCGGCGTTCTTAAGTCCGAATGGCATCATTTTATAACAAAATGTGCCATCGGGCGTCCGAAAGGCGGTTTTGTCCTGGTCATCTACAGCCATGTGGATTTGATGGTACCCCTTATACGCATCCAAGAAGCATTTAAGGCGAAATGGTGCCACCGAATCCACCTTGAGATCAATTTCTGGTAACGGATAACAATCTTTGGGGCATGCTTTGTTCAAATCTTTGAAATCTATGCACATGCGCCATTGTTTGTTATTCTTCGGTACCATTACGGGATTTGCAACCCACGTTTGATATTTGCTAACGCGCACGATGCCCGCATCAAGGAGTTCCTTGACTTGGGTTCTGCACGCGTTGGTTTGCTCGGGCCCCATTACTCTGCGCTTTTGTACGATCGGCGTAACGGCCGGATCGCATTTGAGCTTATGCTCTGCCTTACTCCGGGGTACACCAGTCATGTCGGCTGGTGTCCACGCGAAGATGTCTGCGTTTCGCTGCAGTAAGCGCTTGAGTAAGGTGCGTGTTGGATCAACAATTGTCGGGCCAATGGTAACGGCCTGATCAGGATATTTCCCATTGAATGCCCACTGTTCAGGTTCAGTGATGGTTTGTTTGGCCATCTTCGGTTTGGGTTTAGAAGAGACAGATGCGATGCATACCTGGGGAATGCCCGTGATCATCGCTACGCCGTCAGTTGTTGGCCATCCCATCATGCCGTGGACTGAGGATACCACGGCGTTGAATCTTGCCATCCCGTCTCTCCCGAATAGGATGTCATACGTATGATGTGGTTTTTTCATTACAACAAAATCCACATCCTCCGTGCGTGAATAATTCCCATCGGTGAGAGTGACGGGGAAAGATAGGATGCCCAAGGGAGTGTTCATGCTGCCGTCAAACCCCTCCATTGAAGCGTAGACCGTCTCCAGGCGTTCCTTGTCTTCATCGTCGAGCTTGTCGAAGAACTGCCTGTACATCACTGTCGACGATGCGCCATTGTCAACGAGTGTGCGGGAGGTGATGTAGTGCCCCAGCTGGCTTTTAATGACAATGGGGCCTTCTTTGTTTGGGCCTCCCGGCACTCGCGGGAAGCGCACTTCTGCTTCCTTCCATGCGCATGGCTCGGTCATCGGTCTCTTTCTTCCTCTGACCTTACCATGGACCATGTTGATGCTGATGTCGACGGGCTTTCGTCCGTTACCCCTGTACCTGTTGTCGTTTCTTCCCCCTTTCTTGATAGATGCCACGAGGTGTTGCAACCTCCCATCCTTGACGAATGTCTCAACGATGTCCCTCAAGGATGTGCACTCCTCAGTGCTGTGGCCCTTTGTCCCATGGAAGTCACAAGACTTGCTTTGATCCGCATTGGGTTTCTGTCGGATCGCTGGGGCTTTTGGCCATGGCAGTTTTTCCGTGGCAAATATCTCCGTGACGCTCTTGGTGAGTGGCGTCCAACGGTTCTTCCGGTTGGAAGGGTGCGTGTTGTCCCTTCCGCCAACCAGAGGGCGAGAGCTTGAGGGGGTGTCAAAGTTAATCCTTGACTGCCAAATACCTTGCCGCCTCTTTTTGTTTAGCCGGGCGGCTCTCACATTGTTCTCCCTTGTCCTCTGTGTGTAGAGGTTTGTATTCTGGGGGAGATCTCTTCCCAGCTGTTTCTCCGTTTCGGCAAAGCGCTTGGCCGCCGTCATTATGGCATCCCATGTGGATGGCATGCCGTCTTTACCCGTCAAAGTGCGGATAAGTTCTGGGTACTCAGCGCCCTGAATGAAAGCGGCGCGAACGAGGTCTTCGCTGACGTTGCCCAGACTCAGCTTCTTGGAGTTGAAGCGGGTGATGAAGTCCAGTAAGGATTCATCCTCTTCTCTCACACAGTTGAGGATCGTCCACTGCTCCTCAGTGTGCTTCCTCTGTTGACTAAACTGTTGACTGAACTTGTTCTGGAAGTCTGCCCAGTCATAAATGTGGTGGACCGGTAAACGGTCAAACCATGCTCTGGCTGCTCCTACCAGAGTCATCTGGAACATGTAGCACCACGTGGGCTCCGTCCAGTTACTGACGGTTGCCCCCGCAATGAACCTGTTCAGATGGTCATCTGGGTCGGATAGACCATCGTATGTGCCAATGTTGGACATTTGTTTGGCACTCCTCGGGGCGATTGCTTCTGCAATGTCCCTAGCAAATTTTGACCTTCCTGCGTTTGTGGCAGTAGGTCTAAAGGCCTTGGAGAAGTCACGCGAGCTTTTCTCCGTGACTGGTTGGAATGCTTCCCCAAAATTCCTTTTTGGCTGGGGGTCCGTTTCCTTACGCTTCCCTTTCGCCCTATGGCGAGGGTTCGCGTCGGTGTCGGAGTCTTCCCTCTCGTCGTCTGAGTACTCGCACTCACTACTCATGTTGAGGTGCTGGCGAGTACTACCGAATTCCTCAGCTTGTTGGACTGAACGCAAGCGTTCTTCCAACTCAGCCTGAAATTCTCTTTGACGTGCCTCGGCCCATGCCTTCACTTGATCAAGTGTTTGGCGAGGGGCTCGAGTTCGTTTTTCCAGCTGGGCATCAGTGAATCCCAGTGGAATATTTACTCCACTTGCCCCTACATGAGTGACTGGGGTAGTGTTCGTAAAATGTACTTCACTTCCCCCAGCTTGGGTGGCTGGGGTAGTGTTTGTAAACATTGTGTTGCCGGTGTTTACCCCAGTGGCTGGGGTTGTGGTTACCGGAGTTTCTCTAGTCATCTTGGAAGTTTTGAAAAACTGGAGAAAGATGTAGTTCTAGCTTTTATGCACGGATGGCGCCAATGAAGAAACACTAAGTGACCCCGGGCAGATTATAGGTAATCTGGGGGCTAAGTAATGTTTCCCACGAAGGTTAGGTCCAGCAGAGTAAGTTGTACTTCAGGGAACCTGCAAAACAGACACCGTAAGCTCGTCACTGAGAAGGGGGGGGTTCCTCCTTGTGACCACCCTCCGGCGTGAGAATCAGTCTATATTGCTCTTTGAATATAAAAGTATATGAATACTATTAGAGCAATTATCAAGTAAGTTATACGAGATAGTAGATGATGAAATGATAATACCGTTTGCTGTCTTTTATAGCCGAAGGTGGGTATCCAAGGGGTTTAGCCGGCCCAACACGCTACCAACTGTAACCTATGCACGTGCCTTGCCTGTGAGTGGTGGACAGGTAGCGTCTGACATAGAGCAGGCGTGCCGTGCACTCTTCGTCTTCTACCAACTGCAGGCTAGGCACGTGCTCTGGCAGGAGTTGGTGAGCAGGCGGCGGCTATTGGTCACAGTGCAGTGGCGTGCTGTCTGCCACGCTGCTGTCAGTGAGCTGTCGCATTCTTGGTCAGATCTTTTGTCTTTACCTCGCCAGGTATCACGCAAAAGATCCTCCATACGGACTGGCCCATTTTGGCGGGAGTTTTCCCCCTCCCGCCTTTGCTCATTCTTTCAGGTGACACTGAATATTTGTAAGTGATAAGCCTTATGCGTGTAGCTATGCTGTGCGGGTAGCCTTCCCTGATGGCTTGTATCCGCAACTGCGGGAACAGGCGGGTTACTTTACCATTGGGAGGCTTTTCCCTGCGTATGCAGCTTGCATACTGCGCGTAGGCTTCTCTGAGCATGGTGGGTCCTGCGGGAGTAGATGGTCTTTGCGCAGACATCCCTGTTCAAGGTGAGTCATGCGGGACCAACTGAGCCCTGCTGGGACCTACCTCTTCAGCAAGTAACTACATTAATGTAATATGCTTTCATAGACACATAAAATGAATGGTTTCACTCCCAGATATACTATTGTTGTCAACTTCCTTCCGCAAAAGGGGCCACTTCTTGCTTTTTTGCATTATGTGAGCTTGTCCATTTGTAATGATATTTTAGACTCCGGGAGCTCCACACCAACCCCTCCCATTTATGTTGTTCAAAATAAACATATCAGACATTTTATTTTTCTATTATGTATTCGTTGAATGATGTATGCGCATATATATCAAGAATATTGTAAATTATTTATTTTCTATTTATTTTATTCAAGCTATCTAGTTTCTAAAATCTCAAGGTACAACACTAGTATACTGTTAAAAGATGATCGTCTTGTTTAAGAATGGGACTATGTGGGAAGTATTTTTCTATCACTTTTTTCAAGATCGACCCGCTAAAAGTTTATACAAGTATTACAGTTAATCGTGTTAAACGTTTTTTTTATTTACGATCAATCCATTAATGTACAATTAGCTAAAAGAATTTGTTAGTTGAGCTTTTGACATGTTTGCAAAAATTAAGAAATGATCCAAAAACTATGGGTTCGAACAAAACCCGACTTGCACGTATTTGTGTAGGCAGTTGGGTACTTGGGTTTGGGAATAAAATCCACTAAAAAGAACTTACCAAACGCCCAACTTATTTTTAATAAAACCATTTACAAGTAAAAGACAATTCGACCTAATATATAATCTTAGTTATTATCTATATATAGTGAAATTAATGGTTGGTGTCGCAAGGTCGAGTCAAGTGGCACCACCTCAATAGTCAACAATTTTTAAATTTTTTTTTGTTGGTTAAATGCTTTTTTCTTTTTGTATGTTTAGTTCCACAAGGCCCAGGTTGGGCTAAGTGACACCACCTAAACAGTCCGACATTTTTTTAAAATTTATTTTTGTTTTGTTGGTTAAATGTTTTTTCTTTTTGTATATTTAGGGTATGTTTGGCAAAACTAGATGGTGGCTGGTAGCTGGAGGCTGGTGACTGGTGACTGGAAGTTGGTAGCTGGTAACTGGAAGCTGTAGCTTTTAGATATATTTAGGTGTTTGGCAGAGTAGCTGGAGCTTTGAATAAAATGTATAAAATAACCAAAATGGGCATAACTAAAAAACAATAATATTAAATGTACTTATTTTGGAAGGTTATTTAAGTAATTAAAATACTAAAAGCTTGTAGCTCTTTCTAAACGCTACTAGTTAGAGCTTTAAGCTTTGTTTGGTTCAATGGGCTTGAAGCTTTTATATTAGGAGAAAAAACTCTTTTTCTAAACGCTACTACTACTAGCGTTTGAGAAAAAGTTACAAGCTTTTATAATTGAATTTACAATTTTGGTACTTAAACTTTCATCAACTTTTGTTAATTTATATAATAGTTACATATTTTACCTTTATACAAAACTAACTACCCCCATGACTCTTTAAAATTCCATAATTTTTTCACACGTTAATATTTTTTTTAAACACATTACATCATAAAAAAGAGCATTTTATTCTCTTTAATTTGAGTATGATATTGATATACTTCTTTACCGGTTATGACTGGCAACAAGTCGAGTCAGACGAGCTTAGGTCATGTGTGAGACCAAATTAGGGTCGGAACGAGTCGATAAAAAAGGGTTAATTTAGTTCGGTTCATGTCGGTACGGTTTTGGGTCGAAAGGGGTCAGTTCAGAACATGTTTCAGATTAAAACGGTGTCGGGTCAGAAAGGGTTTCAAATCAAAAGAGGTTGGTTTAAAAAACTATCTATTTGAAATTACTGTATATTTTAGCTTTGTTTCTTGATTTTCGTCACGATTACACGCTTGCTGCCTTTGCACGAAGTATACGTCTGCATTCGGGTTATGCGTGCACTAATATCAAGTGAATCATGTACCGACACTGATTATGCAATTGATCTCAGGTTGCGCGCGCACTCCGCCGCACCGCTGGCACCCAATTAATTTTATTAAAAGCTCCAGCTACTCTGCCAAATATCTAAATATATCTAAAAAGCTCCAGCTACTCTGCCAAACACCTAAATATATATAAAAAGCTACAGCTACCAGCTTCCAGCTTCTAGCTACCAGCTTCCAGCTAGTTTTGCCAAACATACCCTTAAGCTTTAAGCTTTTTCTCATGACCTAAAAGCTTCAAGCTCTTTCAACCAAACAAGGCTTTTAATTGAGTATGAGCTTTTTCTTAAAAGCTTGAAACCCCTAAAAGCTCCTTGCCAAACACACCCTTAGTTTCAAATTCGTAATGAACATTTTGTTTTTTTTTCTTTTAACGAATTCGTACCGATTCACCGTCGCCTGGGACTGACAATGCTCGGGCTTTACCCACGCGTGGGTTTTACCAACTTAATTTGTTTTAATTCCGGACCATAGCAAATGTAAATGAAAACGACAGCATTCCCATTGACCCACCGCTGGAACACTTGAATTTTTACTAGCGCCCCAGTTTTACTGACTCATCACCACAACGCCTGAATATGAGTCGACTCACCGCTGCAATGATCGGGTTTTACCCGACCGAATAAACATTGTTTTAAATATGTTAACAAAAAACTTATAATATGTTATAGGATTGTCGTCGAGCCACCGCCTTAGCGTCTGGGACCGACGGACGTCACCCCATTGGCCCACCTCAATTTCTATTTTTATTTTTTTGTTTTCACTTTGTTTTACTTCAAGTAACGTAACGAACGTAGCTAGTACCGACTAAATTTGCATAGACTTGCTGCCGTCGTCCGGGACCAACCAACACCACCCACCTACCTTAGTTTTTATTTTTATTTTTTCTTCTCATTTTATTTTAGTTCCAGTACCATAAGAAACATTGCTGATATTTACTGAATTCGTATTGACTCGTCTTTGAAACACTCAGGTAGGGGTGTGCAGGTCACGGTTCCAACCCGTGAAACCCGTGTACCCGGTTTACAAAACCCGTATAATGGAACCATTATTTGAAACCATGTACGGGTCCGGTTCTGAAATTTAGCTTGAAACGAGTAACGGGTCGGTTCCGGGTCATACCCGCGGACCAAATCAGAACCGTGAAACCCGTCTTCGGCTTCTCTCTGCATTTCTCAAACACCTGTTTTTCAATAATTTAAACATGCATTGGTGAGGCATATGCACCTTTTATATATTATGGTTCTTATAAATCAGTAATATTTTAAATTTTCATGGTTCAAATTTTTTTTATTGTTTATAATTTTTATCTTTCTTTAATTTCAAACTTACTGGTTTAATCTATTATTTTTTTTAAATCTATGTTGCTTGCATTGTTTGTTATTTGATAAACAAAGATAAAATAGCAACCAAATAACCAATTGGGCTATAACGGGGTTTGTGAAATGCTAAAATGTGACCGGCTTGCCAGCTGATTTCATTTCCTCCTATTTAATGGCAATTTCCACTAAATCTTCGAACCAATAATCATGTTAGGCCTCAAAATAGATATTAACAAACGTTGTCACATCATCTGCTCCATAAAAGTTCATCTTTGTTTACTGGTTAAGTTATTCTATTTGTATCTAGAAACCCTAAAAGTATAACTGAAGAATGCAGCTAAACAACTGAGCGACGGCGGATATGGTCCAACCTATGAAAACCGCCAACCTGTCCCGTAGAACCCGTTTCAAAACCCGGACCGACCCATTTGTTGATGGTCCGGTTCCGGGTTTCAAAATTCCATGTAAACGATTCCGGTTCCGGTCCGGGTTCCATATAAACAATCCGGGTACCCGTTGCACACCCCTACACTTAAGGTTTACGTACCAATTTTACCCGCATGGGTAAATCACTAATTTTTATATATAATTAACAAAATGTATTCTCTGTCTAACACACAAACATTTATTTTAACCACTTTATTTCGTTGAGCTCGAGAACACATATAAAATAACAAAACTTTTTTTTTTCCTTTCTTTTTGTTTTATTCTCTTCTCTTAAAACCTAAAAACATAACACATAAGAAAAAGAAAAAAAGAAATCCATTTATGTAAGTGTTAAACTAATTAAGTTCTTAATTTTATTTATTGAATTATGTATAGATATTTTAGTATACTTTCCATTATTGTACTAAAAAATATAGACATATTGTCTAGATTTTAGATTTCCATATAAACATAAGGAGGTGGGGGTGGTTTAAAAACCATCACTTGCTCTCACCAATACAAGTGTGCCACCTCACCCCATCACTTTTCATCATTAGTGATGGAATTTTAGTAGGGGTTGTGGTGTGGTGTGGTGTGTTGGATTTTTTTTTTACAACATAAAAATTAAAAACAATAGTAAATTAAAAAAAATAAAAGTGTAACATCCTAAAATTTTAATAATGAATAAAGGAAGTTATGTTTAGTGATTTCGCGTAATTAATTAATATCGGGTAAGGAGCGGGTCTTGGACTTGGATTAATTGAGATGGGTTAAATGAGAATGGGATTTCAGGGATATAAATACCCCCAAAACCCCAAAATACCTTCATTTCCATCATTTTCCTAAAAACACTCCATAACATACACACCACCTACAACCGCCGGCGGCAGCCGAGGAGAGGGAGAGCGAGGTCCGAGAAAGAGAGAGCGGTTGGTTGTGATTAAGCAAGTAAACGAGATCCAAACAAGCCCAAAAAGGTATGGTTCTTGATCTTTGAAGTTTAAAGATCCAAGCTTTTTAGTGTATAAACGACCGAAAATGGCCGGGTAGCGTAGTGGGTGATATTGAACCATAGCAAGGGTGTTAAAATCGCTCGAAATGCCGATCAGAAGCTAAAACAGCGGCTGTCTGGGCAACTTCGCCTTCATCTGGGCAACTTCGCCTTCAAAGCAACGAACTTCGCCTGCAAGCTAAGTTCGCCTGATGAACTTCGCCTGCAAGCTAAGTTCGCCTGATGGCAACTTCGCTGTAAAGTTAAGTTCGCCTAACTGGTAACTTCGCCTGAGGCCAAGTTCGCCTGATGATAACTTCGCCTGAGGCCAAGTTCGCCTGATGACAACTTCGCCTGAGGCCAAGTTCGCCTGATGACAACTTCGCCTGAGGCCAAGTTCGCCTGATGACAACTTCGCCTGAGGCCAAGTTCGCCTGATGACAACTTCGCCTGAGGCCAAGTTCGCCTGATGGCAACTTCGCTGTAAAGCTAAGTTCGCCTAGCTGGTAACTTCGCCTAAAACTAAGTTTGCCTAAGGTTAACTTCGCCTAAAGTCAAGTTCGATTAGAAAATAAATTAAAAATCTAATGAAAAATGTGTTAAGACAGTTAATGGAAATAAAATTTTTCCAAGCTGACCTGGCAGCTCGACCCCAGCCAGGGGCTCTGCCCCTTGGACCCTGCTAGGGGCTGCCGCCCCTAGACCCCGCTGCCAGGGGCGCTGCCCCCGGACCCCCGTTCGTTGTGGGTCATATAAAGATAGAAATACATTATAAGTAGTGATAGTTAAATTGATATGTATACTTGTTATACAGTCAGCCGTGCACAACTGAAGAAAGGGATTACGATCAACGGAGAACGTAACCGTGTTCAGGTGAGTTTCTAGCCCCATTCCTTGTTATGTTTTCGGGGCTGTGTGCATACTTGATGTGTTGTTAATACATTTATCCTAAGTGATAAGTGTATGCCCTATATGATATATGTGTTATGTAAGAATGATTGCTTGATGGTACGTGAACGATCTTCGGATATTGCACGTACTGTCAGGTTGTAATGTTAAGTATAAGGTAAATATGATATGTATGCTTATGCGTATGAACGTGATAGAGATAATAAAAGAAGGGAATAATGATGTATGGTTGTATGGTTACGAAAAGGGTACCGAGCCCTATTAATACTCGAGGTATGATGTATGGTTGTATGGTTACGAAAAGGGTACCGAGCCCTAATAATACTCGAGGTATGATGTATGGTTGTATGGTTACGAAAAGGGTACCGAGCCCTAAAATTACTCGGGGATAATGTATGGTAACGAAGAGGGAATCGAACCCTACTAATATTCGAAAACTAGGGACCAGACCCTTATAATATATGTGATGTTAGGGACCAGACCCTTATAATATCTGTGATGTTAGGGAATCGAACCCTTCTAATATTCGAAACTAGGGACCAGACCCTTATAATATCTGTGATGGTAGGGACCAGACCCTTATAATATCTGTGATGTTAGGGAATCGAACCCTTCTAATATTCGAAAACTAGGGACCAGACCCTTATAATATCTGTGAGGTTATAGGCGAAAGGCTCTTTAAAACGTATGATTATGTATGTAAAGAAAGTATGAAGGTAAAAATGAAAGTAAAAGCACTTAAGTGTGTATGAAAGAAAGTTAGGAGGTTAAGTATGAAATGTAAAGAATGTATTGTATGATTATGCGATTAACTAGAACTCACTCAGCGTAGCTGACTTTTAGTATGCACGCAGGTGAGTAGGATGAGACAGCTGGCTTGAGCGGGGACACATGGCAGAAGAATAAGAGCCTGGCATCTGAAGACTTACGATGTTTTACTTTTAATGTTTTAATGTGAAAGACAAAGGATGTTTTGAGACAAGTTATGAAATATTGTAATGTTTTATGAAAGTTTTATATTCCGCATAAATGTTTTAATTAACTCTGATATTTAGAACTGTGTTTATGAGTAAATCCAACACGAAAGTAGGGTTACCGGTAACGGGGCCTTACAAAAAGTTACATTAAACAATCTACTCTTCGTCCGAATTTGGAACGTCTCGTCATTGTATTTCGGCTCCTCCACAAAATAGTCGTTCATTAGCACTTCGTGGGCATGTATACGATCACGATCCACCAATTTTTTCTTTGGACGGCTCGGGCCTTCAAGTTCGTTATATAACAACGGGAACCATTCAACAATGTCATCGTCCGAAGACGAAGAACTATCGGTGTCTAGCGGAAACGAGTTGCTCAGAAAATCCATATTTTTTTGTTTTGAATTGAAGTGGTGAAGAAATAGGTTTTTGTAGTAGAAGATTGAGAGTGTTTTGAGTTGGATTTGATTTTGAGTTGGATTGAAATGGTTGTTAATTTATATTATTTAATTTTATTTTATTTTTTAATTACCCAACCCCAACGGTCACCCCCTCCCCAACGTTCAAATTTATTGGTATTCACCACGTGATGGCCATCACGGCCGGACCCCCATCACGCGTGATGGGGGGACCGGCGGCGGTGTTCATGATGCCATCATGCGTGATGGCCGTGTATAACGGACCCCCCCTAATTATATTTGAGAATTTTCAAACGAAAATTAAACGGCTTGATTGGATACCAAATTAAATAAGCACGAGTTGATTTGATGATTTGACGGATAATCAGCAAAACTCCAATTAAACAAGTCAATTCCATATTCCTGGTGGCACAAAATAATTTCTTTGTAGCCAGTAAATGTATCTTTTGTATTTCTATAATATGTTTAAAATTACAATATTATAATAAACTATATTACGTGCTTACACATATGGCATGTCGATACATGCAACCCATACACCATAACTATATTCCTTGCGTTTAATATGCTCTCAATTTATTATATACATGTACATAATTTTATGAAGTCATTAGATTTAAAAAACCATATTATAATCGATAATAATTATATGATTAAAAAACACTTTTAACTTTTAGGTGGCGTTTGGTATGCGGTAGAGGGTGGAATGAAATGACTACTTACCTAGTATATTCCATTCTCTCTTTCACCCTACATCACCTCCACCACCATCACCACCATCAACACCCACCACGACCACCACCCACCACCGCTACTCCCACCAATCACCACCATTGTCGTCCACCGCCACCACCAACCATTGCCACTAGTGCCCCGCCCACCACCGCCACCCGCCCGCCATCGCCATCGCCATCAACCATTGCCCCCGCCCCTCACCACCACCATCCGTCGCCTCACCGTCACCGCCCCCCCCCACCGCCCGCCACCTCCACCGTTACCGCCACCACCCACCTCCAACCACCATTATCTCCCGTTGCCCACCACCACCATCACCGTCCACCAATGCCATGACCGCCACCTACCTCCACCACCATTGCCACTCATTACCATTTTAATTTAATTTTTTCTTTTTTTTTCTACATATTAAACAACGCAAAGTAATCATTCATTTTATTTCCATCAACACTCATTCCATTACCACGTTCATTCTATTACCCCATACCAAACAGACTTAGTTTTTCCGACCAAAGTATCCCTACTTAATTTCTACTTTATTTTGTTTACATGAATGACTACGAGCAAAATGTGAAAACCTATTAAATATGTGAGTGAAATTGAATAAAAATCAAATACAAATATTATAAAATATATAACGATTACCATGCTAATTTTGAAAACGAAAAATAAAAGTTAGCAGTCATACTGTTTAAATTCTTAGTATAGATTTTTCGACCAATAGATCTTAGTTAGATTTTTAAAATTCCAATTTATTTATTTTTAAAATTTAAGGGTCATGAGTACTAATGTTATTACCTCACGAGTCATAACCTATTATACTATCTCTCAACGACTTAGTTTTGCAATTTAAAAAGAGCCAACGACACAACTTCTTGTCCAGTTACCTTGGGTATCAATACAAACACCATTTTTTTAATGAAATATATCAACATGTTTCATTTGTTTTAATAAAATAATTTAATTCTATAAATAAATACAAATTTACCTATTCTAATAAAGTAAAATAAATGTGAACACTTGTCATGTTTTGGTTAATTCTCATAATTTTTTCCCTTCAAAATTAATTTACCCTAATATATGTAATATATCAATAATTATTCACTTTCCTTTTACACTATATTTATATAATATCTATATATTTTTATAAATATAAATATTAACATATTATTTTACTACATATTTCAAAATACTTGGGTGAATTTCAAAAATCAACAAATAATGTTTTTCAAATGAAAATTGTTTCGGGTTTTTTTATGGAACTTAAATTTGATATTACGGGTCAAAAGTTGGTAAATAGATTATTTGGTACAAATTACCTACATTTAGGTAAAAAATTGTTACTGGTCAAAAATGAAACTTTTGAGTATTTTTAAAAGTTTGAGAAAATGCAAAATAGGTTTATCGTCAAATTTGTTATGAGTTCAAAGTGTTGACTTTAAATTGTCAAAAGTATTAAAGTTAGAATTTTAAACATGATTCGGGTTTAAAATTTATTTTTAAGGGATTTTTTTTTAAATAATCAAAAGGTTCGGGATTTGGCAAATAACTATTTTTCCCTCAACTATTACAATGTAAGAAAAGACTGCGACCACTTTCGACATACCACCCCCATGCCTATTAATGCTTATAACTTTTATCAATTTTGAAATATTTATGTTAACATTAATTTTTCCTTCAATGGTGATCAGAATGTTATATGGGAAATATATCTTGGTAAACAATGCTCAAATAAAACAAAATATTCACAAAATTGGATGGGTTAACATGTTATTTTTTATGTTGTTATTATGACAAAGTCGAGAAGCCCTCTGAAACTTATCATAATCTTTTTCATGGTGTAGCTCAGAAAAACATAGCTCTTGAAGGACATCCATTGTTACAATTTAATGTTCCGCTTTCCTTTAATTAGTGGTAAATTGATAAATATATCAATAAATGTAACGCTCATTTTGTATTTAGACTGAATGGTTAGAACTACTATCGTATGAGAAGCTTTATTTCCGAAATTGGTTCATAACCAAAAGTCTTTCAATTATACATATATGGCACCGAGAATGAATTTTTCAATAGAAAGCAATATTTTCGGGTACGTTTTTGCACGAGCATTTTTTAATAAGTTCATTTAAAAAAATAATTTTGTGATATAAATAAAATCAATTTATGTACACATTGTATAGATACAAGCATAGATGTAATATATTTTTTTCATATACGCTATGTAATTATTTGTTTTATTTATAATTTTATAATTTGAAGTATCCCTCATATACGCTATGTAATAATATTTGAAATTGAATTAACTATTGATTGAAAGAAAATACACAAAAGTGGGAAAAGGAGGTTAATAATTTATTTAAAAACCAGTCAGACTCGTGACATCCAGCAACCCCTTAACTTACCTCTCTCTCTCTCTCTCTCTCTCTCTCTCTCTCTCATCACTGCGGCAACAAACGACTGGTACAGATCTTCCATTCTAAGCCAACACAACACCCATTATTATTATTACACCTATCTTCATCCTCACTCATTCCTCAATCTCACACACACACCTACATTCGTCTTCCTATTTCAATACCCATCTTTTTTGCATACCCACTTATCAATTTCAATTTTTTTCTCAAGTACGATTTGAACCCATTTTTTGACTTGTTTTATGTACTGTTATGTGGATCTTTGCCTAGATGTAATTAATTTTGTGGTAAGCTAGCACTAGTGTTTGCTTTTAAGTTCAAGATCTATAATCTATTGTTGTAGAGTATTTATTAGTTTGTTACCTATTTCCTTTTAGCTAGTTGAGAACCTCATAATGTGTGATTTTTTAAGTTTTTTGGTGGTATTTTTTAATTTATTTTTGTGGGTATTTTAGATCTTTGTAATTTGGGGGTTTTGGTGTAGGCTGCAGTTAAATATTAATTTAATGTGGTTTTAAATCTTGAAATTTGCAGGTTTTGTAGGGAAGTTTGAGGGACTGATGAAAAGTTAGGAACTTGTTGGAAGTTAGTTTTTTTTTAAGTGGAAATGGATTTTTCGTCGATTTCGTCTGCTCAAAGTATGCAATCAGGTGCAATGCCTCAAGGTATATTACCAGGAGGTATGTCTGGTCAAAGTGCGAGAACGAGCCGGTCTTCGTTGAGCTCGAGCAATGGATATGAAACTCAATCTCATTATTCTGCTATTACCAATGGCGATGTTTATGATAGCGACGGTTCAAATTTCGCTCCACCGTAAGTGTTTAATCCCAATTTATCAGTCATATGTTTGATTGTTGACTTGTTAATGTTGACTTGTTTTTTTTTGCAGTACACCAATGACTCTGTCTAATTCAATTCCAGCAGAGCTTGCTGGTGCTATACCTTTGATTGATAAATTTCAGGTGGGATTAGGTTTATGTTAAATAAAAATGTGAACTTTATCAATAATGAGTTCAACATTCTTACTTGATTTTCATTTATCTTTATTTAGGTAGAGGGGTTTTTAAGGGCGATGCAAAAACAGATAAATTCAGCAGGGAAACGCGGTTTTTTCTCAAAACGATCCGTTGGACCGCAAGATCGCGAGAAATTCACGTTTGAAGACATGCTATGTTTTCAGAAGGTAATCATTTTGTCTTTTTTTTTGGTTTTTTTGAAACAATCTTTTATTATTTTATCATTTTGTTTAATATTTTATTTGCCACAGGAACCTATTCCAACATCTCTACTGAAAATAAATGGTGATTTTGTGAGTCGGGCGGTAAAACTATTTCAAATCATTTTGAAATATATGGGAATTGATTAATCTGAAAAAGGGAATCAAATTGGCTTAGAAGAACGAATTGAACTTGTTAGCAAGTTATACAAACAAGCTTTGAAACGTTCTGAGCTTCGCGATGAAATTTTTGCACAAATTTCGAAACAAACAAGGAATTGTCCCGATAGGTATGCACGCTTGTAAATGAACCGAACTAACATGAATGGACCGTGCTTGTGTTAGCCTGTTAAACTTTAAATGAACAAATGATTGAACACGGACAGTTAGACGATTGAGGTTTTCTTGTTCTTGTTCACTTGTTAAGAAAATGAGTGTGTTGGTGCTCATTTAGTTAATTGGATAAACGAACGGTTCATGAATGAGACATTTGTTCATGTTTTTTCATTTAACTAAATGAACACAAATTCTTGTTTGTTCATGCTGGACGGTTCACTAAATGTTAGGTTTGTTTACAGGCCTAACCATGCACATTCAATAGTCTTATCGTTTTATCACATATTTCAATAAATATGCGTTATTAATCGATTTATGTTGCTTTTATACAGACAATATTTAATAAGAGCATGGGAACTTATGTATATGTGTGCATCATGTATGCCACCTAGTAAGGATATTGGTGGATATTTGTCAGAGTACATTCATGATGTTGTACACAATCAGAATACAGATTCTGATGTGCAAGTTTTTGCAATGAACACTTTAACGCTCTGAAATGTTCGGTGAAGGCAGGCCCACGCCACACAATTCCGTGTCGTGAGGAGATTGAAGCTCTTTTGATTGGAAAAAAGCTTACCACTATCGTTTTTTTCTTGGATGAAACGTTTGAAGAAATATCGTATGACATGGCAACAACCGTTTCTAATGCTGTTGAGGTAGTTTTTATAGTTTTTTCAGGGCTGCTAAACGGGTCGCGCTAGTGGGTTGGCGTGTCGGACCTGAAAATCGTGTTACAAATATGAAACCGAACGCGATATGTATTTTTGCGGGTTGAAATGAACATGAGTTGTTTAATTAGAAAAAACAGTTTATTATTATTATTTTTTAATATATTTTTTTATTTTTTGCATTCTAAAACTATAAAAAGTCATAAATTTACATATTTTTATTTTTTGAAGCAATTTAAACAATGTCCGTTTATTTTTAAACTATATAATTTTGGCACAAGACACTGAAAAGGTTATTAAATAAACACATTTAGCTAAATGTGTTGGCGGGTTCAACGCGAAACTGACTTGGACCCGTTTAGACTCGATCCAAACCTGCAAATTTCGTGTTAGGTTCGTGTCGTGTCAGAACGCTGCTCTTATTTCTTGTATCTTTAATGAAATCAGTTATTCAGCCATCTTATATTAATAGATTTATTATGCATTTTGTCATAATTTTTTGTCTGTTTTATGTAGGAACTTGCTGGAATAATCAAATTGTCAGCATATTCAAGTTTTAGTTTATTTGAGTGTCGTAAAGTTGTTACAACTTCTAAATCACCTGAACCTGGAAACGGTATCCATTTAAGTTTCCTTGTTTTTCCATTCTCATAAACTATTTTATATTATGTGTAATTTAAAAATTTGACAATTTGATATTCTGTCACCATAGGAATACATTGGGTTAGATGACAACAAGTACATTGGAGACCTCTTAGCAGAATTCAAGTCAGCAAAAGAAAGAAACAAAGGAGAAATTTCATAATGCAAGTTGACTTTTAAAAAGAAGTTATTTCGTGAGTCAGATGAATCAATTGCAGACCCGATGTTTGTTCAGTTATCTTATGTTCAAGTATGCACTTGTTTTTAAGTATTCAAAGTTCTAACAAGTGGTTTTTAACTTCTTATATAGACATGTCACACGTGATGATCATATTGTTATTTTGCAGCTACAACATGATTATATTTTGGGAAACTATCCGGTTGGTAAAGATGATGCAGCACAGTTATCCGCACTACAAATCTTGGTTGAAATAGGATATGTTGTTAAACCTGAAACGTGCACGTGAGTCATCTATCTTTTCTTTAAATTTTAATATGTATTCTATATTTTAATTTCTAATTTTATTTTTTTTAGTGACTGGAGTTTACTTCTTGAGCGATTTCTACCAAGACAAATTGCAATAACTCGTGCCAAGAAAGATTGGGAATTCGATATACTTAATCGTTATCGCTCTATGGTAAAGTTACTCTTTTCTTTTATCTTATTGATTGGCATGATTTAATTATTGATACTTCAATAAACTTATAATTTTGAATTTGTAGGAAAATTTATCTAAAGAAGACGCAAGACAACAATTTTTGAGGATTTTAAGGATGCTTCCATACGGTTATTCAGTTTTCTTTAGTGTCCGTAAAATCGATGACCCGATCGGACTTCTACCCGGAAGAATAATATTGGGTATTAACATTCGCGGGGTGAGTCTCAATTAAAGTTTATTTTAATCAAAATATGCTTTTATATATGCATAATTAAAGTTTATAATTTGTGTTTGTCTTTTTGTTTGTTTATAGGTACACTTTTTTCGTCCGGTCCCGAAAGAATATTTGCACTCTGCTGAATTAAGAGATATAATGCAATTTGGTAGCAGTAACACTGCAGTGTTTTTTAAAATGAGAGTTGCGGGTGTTTTGCATATATTTCAGTTTGAAACTAAGCAGGTTTGAACTGTATCTTTTATTTTATTTTATTATTATTATTATTTTATCTACCTTTTGTGACTAGAGTTGAGTTTTTTAATATAGGGTGAGGAAATATGCGTTGCTCTACAAACACATATAAACGATGTCATGTTGCGTCGCTACTCTAAAGCGCGTTCGGCTGCTAATTCGGGTCCGATTAATGGGTGATGTTTCTGGCAATTCAAAACCGTCCAATGTGGATGTTGGTGAGAAACGTGCACATGATTTATCAAAAGCCCTTGAAGAATCACAGAAGACTGCAAAACAAGTAATTTTTTTTGACCCGTTTAACGAGCTAAAAGATAATGTAACGTAATCAACCGGTTTATTATGCAGTTGTCGGAAGAGTTACATGAGAAACAGAGGAAAGAAGTTAGTATGCAAGAAGAAGTGGAGACATTAAAGGATATGCTAAGATCAGAAAAAGTAAACTTGGAAGAATTATCATTTAAATATAATGAACTTAGAACTTTATGTGAAGAAAAAGAATCTGCTCTTCAGGTATTAAATTTTTTACTCTACTCTACTCACTAGTGTTTTAACGAGTTGTCATTTTTTAATTTTTATTAATTATTCGTTGCTTAGGCTGCCTTGATCGATAAACGGGACATGCAAGCTAGACTTTCACAGCTTAGTAAAGGAGAACTCGAGAACAATACCAAAAAGGAATTAGTTGAGGCAACTAATCACGTTAGTAAACGGTATTTTTATGAATTGTATGTTTCTCTTCTTTTTGATGTTTAAAGTAATCATATGGTTATTTTGTTATTAGGTTTTACAGAAGATCCAAGATGAGCTACGAACGCGTAGCTTAGAGCTGCATGCAGCCGAAGAAACAAAGAAAAAACTGTTGAATGAAAAACTATTATTGGAAGAGAGAATTTCAAGGCTTGAAAAGAAGAAAGTTGATGAGGTGATAACTTATTTTAAAAATTTTATTCTATCTAATTTATTATGTTAACATTTGTCTTTGTCTTTTTGTATAGAGTATATCAACCCCTGTGTATATTAACATGGTTTTAAATAATTGACTTTTTAGATACGGTTGCTTGAGAAAGACTTGGAACAAGAAAGAAGCTCAACAAAGCCTCGGATTTCTGAACTTGAAAGAAAGGTAGAAGAATTAACACTAAAACTGGCTGCTGCAGAGTCGAGCTTGGTAATAAAAGATGCTGAGCTATCATCGTTGCATATTAATCTTAAAGAATTAGAGGATCTCAGAGAAATGAAAGAGGTGATCTCCATTTTAATGTCTTTTTTGAATTTTAATATATACACTTATGCATATATTATAGGTATTGGATCTCTTCAGAACTCCAAAAGATATAAGAACTTTAAGAACTCCTAACAAATTATCTTTTTTTTTCAGTTATTTTCTATATCTTATATGATTTGAGGGTAGTTTTGTCATTTGTTATTTGTAATTTTGTGATTACATTTTTGTAGTCACAAGTTTACATAATAACCAAATTGCATGTGTAATCGTAAAATTACATATAATAAATGTCAAAACTACCCTAAAATAGTATCAGAAATATAAATAACTACATAAAAAGATTTGTTAGGAGTTTCTAAAGTTCTTAAATTGTTTGGAGGTTCTAAAATGATCCTGTCCTTTTTATAAAAAGAATAATAATAGTATTGATGTATTTTTTTTATTGTTCAGGATATCGATAGGAAAAATGAACAAACCGCAGCAATATTGAAGATGCAAGCCGCACAATTGGCTGAATATCAAGCACTTTATAAGGAAGAGCTCGTGCTAAGAAAACGGTACGTCAACATCATTGAAGGTATACATGAACACTTTTACTTCATAAATAATACTTCTATTTTTTCATATTAATATTTGTGTTTAATATATATATTTTTACTATAGACATGAAAGGCAAAATCAGAGTCTACTGTAGATTAAGGCCTTTGACACCAAAAGAAATACCTGACAATGAAAGAAACGTGCTTACTAGTGTCGATGAGTTCACAGTTCAACATTTAGGACGAGACGACAAGATCAAGCAACATTGTTATGATCATGTGTTTGATGGAAATGCAACTCAAGAAGATGTTTTTAATGATACAAGGGCAAGTTTGGAAAAAAAAATATTTTGAATTATTTTCGGTTTAACTTTTCACATCATGTTAATGTTATTTTTTTAATGTGTTTTTGCAGTATTTGGTTCAGTCAGCCGTGGACGGATATAATGTGTGTATATTTGCATACGGTCAAACTGGTTCAGGGAAGACTTTTACTATATACGGATATGAAAATAACCCGGGTCTAACTCCTCTCGCTACTTCTGAGTTGTTTAAAATTCTGAAACGGGATGGCAACAAATTCAACTTTTCCTTGAAGGTAAGGTTATCTTTTTCATATCAACTTTAATGTAAATTGGTTGGAATTCAATATCTTTATGTTTTATATGCAGGCATATATGTTGGAGCTGTACCAAGATACTTTGGTGGACTTCTTACTTCCTAAGCAAGCAAAACGTTTGAAGTTAGAGGTCAAAAAAGACTCGAAGGTAACTTTTTTGTTTTTTAGCTTATAATCATTTAACATATAGTGCAAAATGATTGAAAATTTGGTGTATTTAGGGAATGGTGACGGTTGAAAACGCGACGATTTTACCCATATCCACCTACGATGATTTGAGAAACATTATTCAAAGAGGCACAAACCAACGCCACACAACCGAGACTTTAATGAATGAAGCAAGCTCACGGTCTCATTTAATTCTGTCCATTATTATCGAGAGCACAAATCTTCAAACTCAATCAATTGCTCGTGGAAAGGTATATAATACTCACAGCATATTATTATTATTATTATTATTATTATTATTATTATCATTATTATTATGACATTTTCTAAAATTCTATTTGTAATCATTTATTATTATTCAGCTAAGTTTTGTGGATCTTGCGGGATCTGAGAGGGTGAAAAAGTCGGGTTCGGTTGGTAACCAACTAAAAGAGGCTCAAAGCATTAATAAATCATTGTCGGCTCTTGGTGATGTCATTAGTGCATTATCATCCGGAAACCAACACATTCCTTACAGAAATCATAAACTCACGATGTTGATGAGTGATTCACTCGGTGGGAATGCGAAGACTTTGATGTTTGTTAACATCTCTCCAGCCGAGTCAAACTTGGAAGAAACTTATAACTCTCTAACGTAAGTCTTCAATCTTCATCACTCTTCTCTTATTCAAAATAGTTATTTCCTTTAATATTTATATGTTAAATATAGGTATGCGTCGAGGGTGCGGTCGATTGTGAACGATCCGAGCAAGAATGTTTCATCAAAGGAAGTTGCAAGGTTAAAGAAGCTTATTGTATACTGGAAGGAGCAAGCGGGTAAAAAAGGGGATGATGAAGAACTCATGGTGATTCAAGATGAACGCACTCCGAAAGATAAAACCGATAATCGACATTCGATGTAGATTGGCGTCGTTTAATGGATTTGAAGTGAAATATGCTGTTTAAAGGTTGCTACTAATTTTACTAACAAACAAAACACTGAAGGTGTAGGATTCTAGTGTCACCACTGGGCCCACAAAGGAGTTGTATTTGTTTGAAATTTTGGTTGGTGGTGGAGTGGTTAGATGTGGGCAAGGTGGCCTATAATACAATGGTTATGTTGTATGGTAAATTGATGTGTATAATATCTTGGTTATGAAATCTATATCTTCTATTCATGAATGCAACAATTCTTGTTTTTTCTTTTCAGGGTTATTTTTGTTTTATTCAACTTGGTATGTTAATCTTGTGAACATTGCTTATAGCCTTGTACTATCTAAAACATTGTTAACTAATTTGTATTGTCATTTTATTGGTTGTACATTTTGGGCAAATGCTAAGCAAAATAATTTAAAAATCCATAATTAATGGAACAAATATTTTGAGTGATGATTATAAATTTGTAACTACATGGGTCAACCAGAATGGAGATCAGTATTTTTGAAACGTTGAGGAGATAAAACAGTCCTGCTTCGTCTTCTTTGTCTGGTCTTCGAGCAAGCTGCAATCACTAGAAACACATTAAAGAGTACCGACAAGCTTGAAGCCTGCTGAGCACTCCAACGCTTATGTAACAGTGAGTATGGAGAGTTTTGAGTATAAAAGAATAACTTGTCATATGTTAAAAATGAGTCTTTTATAGAAAAAGCTGAAACCTGATAAGACTTAACTTTAATGCCAAGATTGGGCCCACATAGATTGGGTCTTACATATTGTGCTTTGTTCTAATTAAGAGGATATCTCTACAATAACAATCAATTTAAGCAATTACTGGTTGTAGTCTTGTAGGTAGAAGTGCAAATTCTAATTGATTAACCTAACTGAAACCGACCCTAAAGCAGTATAAAAGAAATCGATTTCAAATCGAAAACAACCATAGATTAGGGTCCGGTTTGGAGTTTTCGAGCACAAACCGATTAGAAACCAGTTAACCGAAACCAATTAATTATTTAAGTATTTTATATTACATATATTAATAATCTATACTTTATATTATGTTATTAATAATCTAAGTTACTTCCCTAATTAAAAGTTTCAAAATCTGACTGCATCATTCCCATAAAATTTATAGAACTTCTGTTGATTGACTTCTGTTGTATTTGAAAGCAAAAACTAGTTATTCTCAACATCTTGTTTTAGCATTTTTATGGTCTGTTTCCTTTACTTTTTTGACAGCTTGTTTATTTTTTACTTTGTGTATTTTATATAAGGGCCCAATAAAACTCAAAACAGTTGGTAAAGGATTGGGTTTAAGTTTCCATTTCCGGTTTCAGTTTTTGATAATCAAACTGTTACCGAGTTTGACCTAAAAGACCGTCAACATTTTTGGACAACACTATTTAATAGTATGTGTTTGAAAATGTTTGGTTTGATCTTACAGGTTTGGTTATGTTATAAAAGTCGGAGTTAACGTTTTTCGAGGATTAGTACATGCAAAACCGATACCGAACTAAAACCAAACAATCATTTTTGGGTAAGGTTTAGTTAGTTCTTTTTGGCTATGACAGTTATTTCAGTTACGGATCAGTTATATAGGTTTCATGCACACCCCAACCAGGATTTCTTCAGGTCTTGTGTCTATTCTAAATTTGAAGTTTGGGATTATGGTTTTTGATTACGATTATAAACATTAGTGGTTATTTATCGTAATATAATTGCCGATGCTATGCCTATTTAGAGATATTTTACTGCTGAAAAGATGTATAAATTTATATACATCAACGGCCTTGTTGGTTGATGTTCCTTTGATTATAATTATACGGCTCGTAATAGCTTGGGAGGTTTGCTGAAGGTGGTTTATGAAATGAATATGGATGGTACGAGTCATCATCCTCCACGGCCTTATATCCTTCATGTGGGCCATAAACCCAACTCCATGCCATCTTGAGTCACCTGCACACATAAGACACATAATACCGAGCGTAAAACTGACAAAAATAAAATAAAATTGACAAAAAACAAAGACTTAAGTAGCACTTTGCGCGCTGATTCCCCTGCAATGGCGCCATTTTGATCGATGTTGAAAGGTCAATCAAAAACATTTATAAAATACCTTTATTAGGGCAATTAAGGTGTCGAATCCACAGGAAATCAATGGAAAGTGCTAATCAAGGTCAATACTTAAACGAATTATGCTAGACGGACATATGTCAAACAGTATTAAAGATTTGACTATGAAAACACGATTACTTTAGTTTCAAACACTTATGAGAGAAATAACCAACTCCAGGTTTCAGGTTGTGAAGTAGATTAAATAAGTTAATTAAACCTATTCGAAAATCACTTAAATTAAATAAATAATCAAGAGACTACATATTTGACCCTGCTGATTATCAGAACGTAATCCAAACAATTGGTACAACTGAATAATATCTAATTAATTACCAGTTTTAGGTTTTGATGAATGCAGTCAATTCAATGGTTAAAGATAAACGGGTCAATGACGATAAGAACTCAATCTTAAATGTTGATGACCTCAAATCAATTAACTAATAAAATATCAAAATATTCAATTACGAAAAACTGTTCAATCACACAAACAAACATAAAGATTAAACTAACCAAATCCAAATCCAAATTGAAGGTTTAAATCGAAAAACTCCAACTACACTACCTGACTCTTCTTGATGATCACGAGTGGTTTAGCCTTGCCTCTGCAACATGATTAGCTCAATTATGGGTTAGAAGAAAGAAACCATGGAAGAAACCCGAACCCGATGGGAAAACCCGAAACCCGACATAAATGGGACGGGTAATACCCAACCCGTTAGGTTTGGGAATAGTTTTGAAATTTTTCGCGGGTTTGGGATTTCTAATATACTCGATTACCCGATTACCCGATTACCTGGTAACATAGACCATTTTACCCGATTATATACCCGATGTACCCGATATAGCTTATTATATTATACATATACTATATTCCAAATATATTGATTGTCGAAGCTTGTTTATGTCAATTATTTGAGATATTTTACCTTTATCGTAACAATCTTTGTAATCGATTAGTTATATTTTGTCAAAATCCGGTAGAAACCCGACGGGTTTTGAGCCGGGTATACCCAACGAGTATTTTGTCAAAACCCGATAGGAAACTCGAAGCCCGATAGGAAAACCCGAAACCCGACGGGTAATTACCCAATTAAAACCCGACGGGTTTGGGACGGACTTTTATAACTGAGTATGGGTTTGGGAATGCCTAAACCCGACCCATTGCCATCCCTACAGTGACGACGCAACTTGCGGTCTGCCTAGTGTTTTTTTTTTGTTTTTTTCTCCATATCTTAACTTCCGACCTCGTTTATCTTTGTTTTAACTTCTGAGTATCATCATAATGGATTCTAGGGATGAGCTTAGTACCATACCGGTACCGACCGGTACCGAAAATCCCGATCGCAAATTTTTGGTACCGGTACCGAAATATTCGATTCGGTACCGGTACTTAAGGTAAAATTCGGGAAATACCGGTACCGTACCGTACCGGTCCCGAAAACTCAAAACCTTGGTACCGATTCGGCATCGACGGTACCAAATCGGTACCGATTTCGGTACCGGTACCGGTTCGGTACCATGGTACCAATCGGTACCATATCGATTTTTGCTCATCCCTAATGGCTTCCCTTAAGCTCCGCTTAGCTCCATTAGGCACCAAACACCTGTAATCATAAAAGATCTCAACGTAATCGTGTTTGATATAAATAGATAACTAAAATACACGATATTAAACATTAGAAACACATTCTTTTACCCACTCATCAGCAATTAAAAAGAAATTGAAAAGATTATATTAAACATTCACTATTTTGTTAGTAAAAAGGGCAAATTGAGATGGTTTGGACATGTGAAGAGAAGATAGTCGACGACTCTTGTGCGGTCAGTAGAAAACATTGCTGTATATGGGAGGAAAGGTAGAGGTAGACCCAAATTGACTTGGGATGAGAGGATTAGACATAATTTGATGGATTTACACCTCTCTGAGGATATGGTTGAGGATAGGAATTCTTGAAGACCTAGGATTAGGGTTAAAGACTTCAAGGGTGCAATGGATAGAAACAGGTTTTAAGGATTTTCTTTACCTATTTTGTTCCGTGTCACGATGATTATGTTTTTTTTTCCATATACTCATAGATATCCAAGTTTTCTAGTTTTCTTACCACGTAGTTATTTACTGTTTTGTTTTTCATAGCTGACTAAAGATTTGGCATTGAACTTTTATGCCTCTTTTTATATATAGTTCTAGAGTTGGGAGTCTCACTAGAAGCAACCTCTCCATTCTACTAGATAGAGGCACGGTTTGCCTACATCCCGCCTTCCCCAGATCCTGCCAATAGTTTTTAGTTTTACTGTTGGTGAAATTTACTAGGTAAGATTGATTGATTGATTGATTTACTATTTTGTTAAATAGATCTTATTATAAATAAATTAACAAATAAATAACATGTTTATGACATTTTATTAACTGGCAATAAAAAAACCCATATAAATGTTTTCTCTTAATAAAATTTATTTTCTCACTTTTTATGTTATTAGATTAAAAACCACTAACTGTGTAATATTGACGAAACTGATGATATTCTAATTTAAAGACACTTCTTTAAAGTCATGATATTTTAAATTTACTGTTTAATTCATATAATTTGTTAACTATATTTATAAAAACATATTATAATTTGTTGTATGATTTATTTGAGCAAAATACAGGTCTTAAATTTAACCAAAAACTTGATCTTAAGTCCAGGAAGTAGATTGCCTGATATGATATGAAAGAAACAAAGATCTTTGCAAACTGGCTTTTGGAATTAGGTGAATGAAAAATAGGTGGTTTAAGTGACGGAGGGCCGATTATAGATATACTTAATCATCTTCTCTTAACTGATTCATTTGATACTATTTCATATCGAATTAATTCCGTGTATCATTTTCTTTTTACTATGCATCTAATGCACAACATTCAAGAACATGTGATATTTGCCCCAAAAATTGATGTTGCACAAGAAGTTAATAACCACTTGATGTCAATGTTTTCAAAAGATTCAATGTAATATTTATGTGCATATGAAATTTGTCAAAAGAACATTAGATGATACTTTTGATTTTTTAAATGAACTAAAAGTACTAGGCTTTCCAAACCATAAATTATCAAATATTAATTGATGTATTAGTTTTTAATAGTCCAAACTTTCACCTTTTGGTCTCTACTTGTCCCAATTATTGAATTGGCTAGTAACGGTCCCAACTTTTATCATTTTTTCTTCCACTGGGTCACGACTAACAGACTAGTAACTCCGTTAATGGCATGCTGACTTGTCAATCCTACTTGTCAAAAAACCTATTACGTGGCATCCAACATGGATCTTTGTGTGTTGTGTCTTTTTAAGTGTGATTTATCTTCAATCGTTACTGTAAATCCAACCCTAAAAACTTCAATGCTCCACTGGTAAGAACAATCGAATCATCATCATCTACTAAATCTGGTTGCAAACTTCAATCGATCCTCTAAACATTGAAATGAGTTCATCATCGTCTTCTACATCTGGTTGCAAGAAAACCCCTAAAAGGCTTAAACTTGATTTAGAGGGCAATGTCTACTGTAATCACGATATAATTTCAATTCGTAGGGTTGCTGGACCAAGAAGTTCCCGAATTGGGGATGAATTCTATGGTTACCCTTTATGGCCAGTAGTCACATTCTTTAATTATAGAGTTTAATTTTATACCTAAATACATTAATTCTTACTTTTTTGTGACTAGAATCAAGATTGCAAATTCTTCATGTGGAAAGAAGATTTTGATGATTTCCTAAAGATATGCAATTCAAGAAAAGATAAAGAAATAAAAGAGATGCAGATAGAAAATTTGAAGTTAAAGAACATGGTGTTGGAAGAAGAAAACAAGAATTTGAAGATGCAGCTCTCATTGAAAAAGTCTAATTGCAAAAGTCAAAGTGTTTTAGGTTTAGTAATTGTTGTCATAGCAATATGGTGGGCTTTGTTTTTGTGAAAATGTTGTTATTGTATGGAATGTAATGTGTTTCATGTGAACACTTAATGTCAATCTATGGATGTTATTGTCAAGCTGTTGCAATGTGAATGTTGTTGTTTTTGGCAATCTATGTTAATGTTGTTTTTTTTGGCAATCTGTTGAAAATGTTGTTAGCTCGTTTAATAAACGAGCCCGAGCTCAAGCCTAAAACAAAGCTCGTTTAATAAAGGAGCCCGAGCTTCACTTATCGAGCTCGAGCAGACTCGCGAGCCTAAACGAGCCGAATCGCGAGCCTAAATGAATATGTCATTAATATATATTTTATATATTCAATAGCTATTAATTAATCTTATATATTATTATGAAAAAATAACTAAATAATATATATTTATTATAACTCTTGTATAATTTTGTAACGCATGAGTGCATTAATGAAATTGCAATTGAGGAGAAAGTTTAATCATTTCCATCTTCTCTAACAATACCATCACGCGCGTCGAAACGAGTCGAGCTCGAGCCTTGTGCAAGTTAAACGAGCCGAGCATGAGCCTAGTTGAGTTCAAGCCTAGTCGAGCTCGAGCCTAGTCGAGCTCATAATGACCAAATCACCATAATAACTCGCTACTAAAAAATTATCTTCACAAAATGACCATATCAGCTGACTAACAAATTGTCTATTAGTTGACTTCAACCATATAATAGATTGACTAACATATTGGCAGCCATATTAGATTAACTAACTTAAATAAACACTTACAGATTTTTGTTTTGAAAGCTAACCACCAACTTCACTAATCACTAAATAAAAACATAAAAAAAAAAGAAAAAAAGAAATAGAAGGACCAAATGCCTATGCCATATCATATCCATTGGTTAAAATACAAAATGCATACACATACAAGTTTGACTTCACAAAATGTTCACTGCCATATCAAATTCATTGGTTAAAATGACCATAATGCCCATATCATATTCACTTGTTAAAATGACCATAATGCTCATATTATAAGAAGTTGTTACAAGCATATTAACAGTAGAAGACTAACATCATATTAACCAAATTACATCAAACATAACCAAAAGTTACATACATTCGAAATGTTGCAAGTTACATGAGTTTGATTAGGAACATAAAAAAGGACTAGTCTGCAACCTTCTTGACAAACCAAAATATATGAACCAAAAGACTGCAACATTAACTAATACACATTAAGTAGCCTTCCCCTTGCTTTTCACCTTGGTGTTTTCCCTTGGCCTTTTAGAAGTAGTTGACTGTTGTGTTGGTTGACTTGGTTGTTTTTCTTGAGTTGACTTTTTCCGTGATTGGCTTGGCATCCCCTTTATCATCTCCCTTGGCCTTTTATAACCAATTGAATGTTGTGTAGCTTGTGTTGACTGTTATGTGGCTTGAGTTGACTTATGTGTTGCCCTTGTTGACTTTCCCTTCGGCCTTCCCATTGCACCCGGTTTTGATGCTGTGGCTTGACCCTTAGACCGCTTAGGTTTTGTACATTTTTTGATGTTATGCCCGGGTTCTTTGCAATTTCTACAACTTATTTGAATTCCATGTTTTGTCAATGTACCTGGCTTCTTAGGATTTTCATGGGGACCTCTCTTTCGGTTTTTCTTTGGTCTTCCAGGTTGACTTTTGATGGGAGGAGGGTCCAATGGATAATCAACATTTGGCCAAAACCTTTCACTAGGCAAGGGTGGAATTGTATATGCATATGACCTTAAGTATGCTTCTTTAAGGTAACATTCATGGACAAACTCTTCAGCATTCCTTCCAAGAAACCCGGCAACTGCACATACTTGCTTACATGGTATACCTATTAAAATAAAAATTGTATTAGGGAGAAGCAAATTCGGTACCGTCGGTACCGATTAAAGTTTTGAGTTTCGGGATTGGTACCGGTATTTTCCGAATTATTACCTTCAATACCGGTACCGTACCTGTACCAAACCAAATATTTCGGTCTATACCGGTACAGTACCGAGCTCATCCCTAAATTGTATTATACACAATAAGAGAAAGATGAACATAACTTAAATTTTGTATAATTAATATTCATACCTCTTAAGTTCCACTTTCCACATGTGCAGGTTCTGTTAAGCAAGTCCACTGAAACATTTTCAAAATCATCCCTAACTTGGAACACATTGTATGATGATGGGAACACCGTACTTTTAAAAGCCCAATTTTTTGCTTTATCAAGCTTATCTTGTATCCTTGGGCACACAACCACATCTTTAGCTACCATTTCAGAATGCTTTTCAGTTAGTCTAATCATTGTTGAGACCCGGATATCCTCTAACATGTAGATAATATGCTTAGATCTAGACTTAACTATGGTTCCATTGAAAGTCTCAGCCATGTTACTTACTATGACATCACAACATGTGTGATTTTTAAGAAAGCACCTTACAAAGCTTTGAGGATTCTGTTTCATGAATGCCTCCACCGCGTCAACTGATATTTCTTTCATCTTCTTAATGGCATCATTGAAGTCAGCCTTGTTATAAGCCCTACATGCCTGCCAGAAATACGCCCTTAATTCTCCACCCTTGAAATTCTTATACCAGTTTGCAAATATGTGCCTTGCACGGTTTCTATGTTCAGCATTTTTCCAAACCAATGACACAACATTCTAATCCCTGTCACATTATAATTATAATAGTTAAGAGTTTAGAACTTATATAACTTAGATATCAAAAAACTAAAGTCATACCTTTTGTTGGTCAGAGATAAATGTCCAGTCCTTTCCACCATCTTTGACCTCTAGACATTTTCTTAGTTCTTCCATGAACCATTCCCAACTATCATTAGACTCACCTTCAACAACAGCCCATGCCAAAAGGTATATCTAGTCATTGGCATCTCTTCCAATTGCAGCCAGTAACATACCTCCTAAAAAGGTTTTGAGAAAACAACCATCTAAACACAATAATTTCCTGCAACCAGCTAAAAAACCCCTCTTCACCCCCACCAAAACACACAAACAACCTAAATAATGTCTCCAAAATTGAATTTGGGTCCAGGTTATTGAACCCCGGTGGGGCAGTTACTAATTCAAAGGTTGAAGTTGGATTTTCTTTTTTAAAGCTGCCAAGTAAGACCCAGTTTTACTATAATGATCCCTCATTGACCCATGAAGCATCCTATATGCACAATTCTTGGCATTGTAAGCCAACCATTTACGTATGAGCACCTTATGTTTCTCTTTAACTGCTTGCTGGATCTCCTTAGCACGCCATGCAGGATTAGCTTTAAATAATGGCAAGAAGACTTTAGCTATATACTTAGCACTCAATTGTCTATTCTTTGACATGTTTCTCTGGAATTTGTGCTTACTTTTCACAGTTTTAACCATATAGCAACTATTCCCTTTGTGATATGAACAATATAGGCGAAATGGACACCCTCCTACACATTTGTAACCTACACGTCCTCCTCTACTTTTGTTACTTGTATTAATGTAAACATTCCTACCATTTGAGATAGCATACTTTCTAACTGCATCTTTGAAAGCATCCCTGGTGGGGAACTTTATCCCAACAACCTATTTAAACTTAGACCAGTCAGTTTGTTCATTTACAACTAGAACAACTTTTTTGTGCTTGTTCCCTTTAATGTCATCATCTTCACTCTCTCCAGGTGTGTCAACATCAACATCAGAATCTTCATAACTACTAGATGCTTCATTAAGTGCATCACCAGATTGTTTTAGACATTCTTCAAGTAATTTCTTATTTAATTCAGCATTTTCTTCATTCACTTGCTGTATCTTTGCAACTGAATCTATCCACTCTTCTCATCATTGTCAGATTCATCATCATACAAATCACATTTATAAGACAAATCATCAGAATCATCATCTTTTGAACTCTCTGAATCTGACCCGAAATCTGACCCGCCACTACCTATTTTATCTTCATTTGATTTAAGTGGTGTGGTTGTAACCTTAGCTGGTGATCCAAGTGTTAAACTTGTAGCCTTAACTGGTGATTCAATTCTTGTACGTGAATCCTTAACTAGTGGAACTTGTTTTCTAGCTGTAAGCTTGGTGTACTTCTTAACTTCTGAAATAGGGCTCAAACAAGCTCCTGGTTGGGAATTAGATGAACTTGGCTAGGTAATGGGATGGGCTTGAGGGCTACTGGGCTGGGCTAGAGGGATAATGGGCTGGTCTTGAGGGCTAGTGGAATGGGCTGTGGATTTCCGTATCTTATCAGTTTGAATGTATAAAACTATACCTTGTGCAGAACTGGAACCAACCAAAGACACCATCTCAGTGACATCTTTATCACTAAGTAATAGTTTCAAACGACCATCATCGGGAATCTTGCAATACATCCAAAGATCTTTCGAGTTGTATGAGCCATACTCCAGTAGCTCAAAGTACGAAATTTTATCAACATCTAACCTTAATGAGGTTCTTTTTCCCCCAACATACCTTAATTTCGGGGGTGAAACTTCAAATTTCCCATTATTCCAGAAGGATATTTGCATGCAATTCTCCATTGGATTTCAATCGTCGAGGTTAGGGCTTGTTCTTCATTCAGAAAGATTAGGGCTTGATCTTGATTGAGAGAGGTTAGGGTTTCTTTATTTTTTGTATCCAGAGACTGAAAGTGAATGAACTATTATGTTCACAAATTTGATTAAGTATATTGAATAAAAAGAGTTATTTATATTTAAATAGACAAAGATCCATGTTGGATGCCACGTAATAGGTTTCTTGACAAGTAGGATTGACAAGTCAGCATGCCATTAACGGAGTTAATAGTCTGTTAGTCGTGGCCCGATGGAAGAAAAAATGATAAAAGTTGGGACCGTTACTAGCCAATTCAATAGTTGAAATCAGTAGAGACCAAAAGGTGAAAGTTGGGACTATTAAAAACCAATACACCACATCAATTTGATAATAGTTCAAAAGGTCAGTGTTTTAGTTATGCTATTAAAAATGCTGTTTAGTAAAACAGTTTATATTATGGAACAAGACTTTATGTCAAATCAAATGGAAATCATGTTATAAAAATAGAGATTATATCTTGAAGCAACATTAGCCATCATACTTTTATTAGCTTCACACAAGAGAACTCCATTTAAATTTCAAAGAAGACAATTTTCAATTGATGTATGTTTTGAAATTACTATAAGTAAAAGTCAATGACAACAATTTTCAATGGTTGGTTTGTATTTGAAATGTCTAGCGTTTACTAATGGTCAGTTATATGTTGCATTATTTAGAATAAAAAGTAAATATGGATTCAAGTTATCAATCTTTGATAAATTTGAGAAAGTTGCCAATACCACGTCAAGTTGTATACCAAGAAATATTTCATATTTTGTAACATTTCATTTGACATGTAACTTAATATATAATAAAAAGCGCACAACTTAGATTAATGTGGAGTTTATTCTCAAAACGTTTAGTTTTCAACTTTAATTTGATTTAAACAGTTTCATTTTGGGTTTTTGTAGTGTTTCTTGAAATTTAACAATATTTGTTTGATTTTGTTTTCATTTTGAATATATTTTGATAAGTTGCTTATTATTTGATTCACATGATTATTAGGGGTTTCCTGTATTTCGTTGAATTGATTCGTACTTAATTCTTATCTTGAATGTGCTTTATCTTAATTGAATGGTTTTATTGTTGTTTTATGCTGTAAAGTTGGGTTGTGTTTTATTTAATGGGTAGTATAAGTTAAGCTACATTTTTAACTAAAAGGAAACAAGTTGAAAATAATCCAAAATATGTATTTAAGTGTACAAGTACCTTTTATTGTTTTCTATGAAAGGAAAAAAAATAGTTTATCTTAGAACTATAGGTTGTGGACTTGTGGTCATATTCAGTATATTATTTTCAAGCATTATAGTATTTTCAAAATTTATTTGATAGTTTCCACTAATTTTGATTTTAATGACATATTTGGTATTTGAGAAATAGTCTTAAAATTCAGTAATAAGAAATATGCATGTAATACATTTTTTTCACATACATAATATACTTATAGATTTAACTTTTATAGATTAACTTTATTTGTATATTTATTACTAGGATAATAACCCGTGTTACACACAGTGGAAAACATATCAACAAACAATATAAAATATTAGCAACATATTCAATCAACACAAATATTTGGCATAAAGTATTTTAGCTTCAAATATTACAAAAGATGTTAAACCATGTCTATAACATAAAAAGAAAATGCTTTATAAATAATAAACAATGCAGTGAATAAGAAATAATATAACATAAATGAACCATTAGACCTGAAAAAAATAAAAAACACAAATTAGTAATAAATTTTGTAATATTAATTGAAAACTAAGCTTATAAATAAATACCAGACTTAAACTTTATCACATTAAATTTCCGAAAATCTCCTTATAAACAACGCTTGTAGTTTTAGTTGTAAGCTGTGATTCTTTGTCGAGTATGACTAACTTAATACCGGCTCTACTCTTCACTCTTGACAAAGTTACATAAAATCTTGTAGCAGCCAATTATATTGTTAATATGCTTAATTATATAATAAAGTCCAAATTAAAAATCTTGTAGTAGCTAATTATATTGTTAATATGCTTTTGGTGAATTGAAAATTTTTAAATATCCAAATACATGAAACATCCCAATTATAGTTGATTATATAATATTTATAGTCAATATATAACTAATTGAATAACTTTAATCGCAGTCAAACAATATATGCTTTAATAAGTTAAATAGACTAAACGACACGGAACGTCCAAGATCATTTGGGATTTAGGATTTGTATGCCAAATTTGGGGACTTGATTAGAAGTTTGATATAAAATGGCTTTAAATTATATTTATAGACTAACAATTATAAACAGACGACTTATTACAAATTATATTAATTTAGAACTTCGTAACTATTTTAAAATATGACAAAGCAATAAATAACTAACGATGCTGTTAATTTGTGATTAACGGTTTCAAATAATTTTGACACTTAAAAGTTACACAACAAGAATATTAAGTTATATGAACATAAATCAGCTTATAAACGTTTCACTTAATTTAAATGATAATTATAATAACGAGTTTTTTTAAGACCTAAACGAATGGTTTAGAATAAAGAAAAAAAATAAACAAATTTTTGGATTTTCAAACAAAACTGGATTTGTAACTTTATCTAACATTTATTTAGTAATGATAATTGGTTTTATAATAACAATAAAGTGTTAAAATAATAATAATAATAATAGTGTGTTAAAAGTAAAAAAAAACTAACAAACTGCTTTTTAAGAGACTCGAACATGAGTCTGGATCAGTTTGGAACATATTTAAAGAATATAAAAGTCAATATCATTGATTAAAATTTTATTGTGAATATGTGGAAATTAGATTTATAGAAGTTTGATGACATGAAAGTCTATGTGGACAACCTAGGTGAAGGACATGTGGACAAAATTGTGTTGATTTAATATATTACTTAGACCTGCATTATTCCATGTGGTCTAAAGCTAGTTTAAGTAATATAAAATTAATTTGAAAGGATAAAAAAGCTGCAGAAAATAAACTACCTCCCGCGTAATTTCCGAACACATTAAGGTCGGTGGTTCCGCCAATATTGACTTTTAAACCGAAAACATTCCTTCATTCTGAGTCATAACACAACACACCCTCTTTCTGTCTCATCACTCGGTACATATATATCTTCCTTTCATATTTTTCTTCTGGATATTGTTGATCTTTTTTTAGTGCATCAATTTTATGTTTAGGAATTTAGATTAGATGTTTATTACTTTTGTGCTGATTAATTAGATTAATAGTTGTGAGTCATAAAAGTTGCAGGTTTTGTAGGAAATTAGTTATTATCAACCTCAACAAAAGGCCAAACACGCCAGATCTTCGTCGAGTTCAGGCGACGTTACAGACGGAGGTGATTATGACAATGATGGTACATCACCGTAAGTGTTCCCGCCCCTCTTTATAATTTGGAGAGTGTGAAATGCTTTAATAGATCGTATGTTCGATTGCCTAATGGTCTAGTGGTCTCGAATCCTTGCAAATGCAAGGTTACGGGGATCTTAATTAGGTAGGAAGATTTGCTGTTCAAAATAAAATAAATATAATGTTGGATTGTTGACTTAATAATGGTGTCTTACTTCAATAGATCAGTTGCAATGTCGGGTCAAAGTGCAAGAATGAGCAATGGATATGAAGCCGAATCTTACTATTCTGCTATTACCAATGGAGATGATTACGACAGTGACGCTTCCAGTTTTGCATCACTGTAAGTGTTTCATCCTTCTTCTATGAGCCATATGCTTGATTGATGACTTAATAATGTTGGCTTGGTTCCTTGCAGTACACCAATGACCTTATCTAATTCAATTCCAGCTGTGCTTGCTGGTGCTATACCTTTAATTGATAAATTTCAGGTGGGATTAGGTTTATATTAAAAAAAATGTGAAATTTATCAATAATTAGTTCAAGTCTCTGACTTGATTTTTAATTATCTTTACTTAGATAGAGGGGTTTTTAAGGGCAATGCAAAAACAGTTAAATTCAGTAGGGAAACACGGTTTTTTCTCAAAACGATTCGTTGGACTGCAAGATCGCGAGGAGTTCATATTTGAAGACACGCTATGTTATCAGAAGGTAATTACTTTCTCCTTTTAAACCTATCTTTTATTATTTTACCAATTTGTTTAATATTGTTTTTGTTACAGGAACCTATACCAACATCCCTGCTGAAAATAAATGGTGACTTTGCGAGTCGGGCGGTAAAGTTATTTCAAACCATTTTGAAATACATGGGAATTGATTCACATGAAAGCGGGAATCAAATTAGCTTAGAAGAACGGATTGAACTTGTTTGCAAGTTATACAAACAGGCTTTGAAACGTTCCGAGCTTCGAGACGAAATTTTTGCACAAATTTTATAGCAAACCAGGAATTGTCCTGATAGTTATGTTCAATATTTTTATCACATGTTTCAAATTTCCAATTGATTTATGTTGTTTTTATACAGGCTGTATTTAATAAGAGCATGGGAACTTATGTATATGTGTGCATCATGCATGCCACCTAGTAGCAAGGATATTGGTGGATATATATCAGAGTACATCCATGATGTTGTGCATAATCATAATACAGATTCTGATGTTCAAGTTCTTACAATGAACACTCTGAATGCACTTAAATTCTCTTTGAAGGCGGGCCCACGCCATGCGATTCCTTGTCGTGAAGAGATTGAAGCCCTTTTGGTTGGTAAAAAGCTTACAACTACCGTGTTTTTCTTGGATGGAACGTTTGAAGAAATGCCGTATGACATGGCAACAACTGTTTCTAATGCTGTTGAGGAACTTGCTGGAATAATCAAATTGTCAGCATATTCAAGCTTTAGTTTATTCAAGTATCGCAAATCACTTGAACCTGAAAATGGTATCCATTTACGTTTCTTTTTTCATTCTTGGACAATCATTTATGTTTTGAGTTAGTAATGTAATAACATGAATTTCTGCCATCAGAGGAGTATATTAAATTAAATGGCAACAAGTACATTGGAGATGTCTTAGCAGAATCCAAGTCAGCAAAGGATCAATGCAAGTTGATTTTTAGAAAGAAGTTCTTTCGTGAGTCGGATGAAGCTATTGCAGACATAGTGTTTGTTCATTTATCATATGTTCAAGTGTGCACTTGTTTTATTTTGTGTATTCTAACAAATGGTTCTTAACTTTATATAGAAACCTGATGTTCATATTTTTATTTTGCAGTTACAACATGATTATATCTTGGGAAACTATCCGATTGGTAAAGATGATGCTGCACAGCTATCCGCATTACAAATCTTGGTTGAAATAGGATACGCTATTAAACCTGAAAGGTGCACGTTAGTTATCTTCTATCCTTCAAATTTTAATATGCATGTATTTTATTGAAGTAATTATAATTAGGAATCTTTTATTTTCCTTTTGTAGTGACTGGACTTTACTTGTTGAACGATTTCTGCCTAGACAGAATGACATAACTCGTGCCAAGAGAGACTGGGAGTTGGATATACTTAAACGTTATCGTTCTATGGTAATCTCACTCTTTTCTTTTATCTTATTCACTAGTAAGAGTTAATTGTTATGCTAAAATAAATTTGTAATGCTGACTATAGGAAAATCAAACAAAAGCAGATGCAAGGCAGCAATTTTTGAGAATTTTAAGGATGCTTCCATACGGATATTCTGTGTTCTTTAGTGTCCGCAAAGATTGATGATCCTTTTGGACTTTTACCTGAAAGTATCATATTGAGTATTAACAAGCGTGGGGTGAGTCTCAATTGTTATCTTAGCTAATATGATATTTATGTATCATATTAGCTAATATGCATAACTGAAATATGATTTATGCATTTCTTATTGTTTGTCTTTGTCCATAGGTTCACTTTTTTCGTCCGGTCCCCAAAGAGTACTTGCACTCGGCTGACTTAAGAGATATAATGCAATTTGGTAGCAGCAATACTGCAATGTTTTTTAAGATGAAATTTGCGGGTGTCTTGCAAATATTTCAGTTTGAAACTAAGCAGGTTGAAAGTTATATATTTTTTTCTTTTTTACTCTATCTGCTTTTTGTGCATATTGTCACTAGAGTTAATTTTTAAAATACAGGGTGAGGAAATATGTGTTGCCCTTCAAACACATATAATCGATGTCATATCGCGTCGGTACTCTAAAGTGCGCTCTGCTGCTAATTCAGGTCCTATTGATGGTGATATTTCTAATAATTCAAGACATCCCAATGTGGATGTTGGTGAGATACGAGAACATGATTTATTAAAATCTCTTGAAGAATCCCAAAGAACTACAAAGCAAGTAGGTAATTATGTATGCTATCTTTACCCATTCAACCAGCTGTTAGAGATAGTACATAACATAATCGACCCGTTTTATTATGAAAATGAGTCTTATATTTCACTATGCTGATGCAGTTATCAGAAGAATTACATGAGGAGAGAAAAGAAATTATTATGCAAGAAGAAGTGAAGACATTGAAATACATGTTAAACTCAGAAAAGCAAAACTCAGAAGAATTATCATCCAAGTATAATGAACTTAGAACTTTAAGTGAAGAGAAAGAATCTGCTCTTCAGGTAGTAAACTTTTAGTTTAAAACTAACATTTTAAGGAGATTTATTATTTTTGTAATTAATTACTTGTCTTTTAGGCTGCATTGATCGATAAACGGGACATGGAAGCTAGACTTTCACAGCTTAGTAAAGTAGAATTGGAGAACAATACCAAAAAGGAATTGATTGAAACAACTAGTCAGGTCTGTAAATGATATTATAAACTAGATTTTATTTACTTTTTATGTTTTTCTTATAAATTTATCACATAATTATTTTGTTAATATATAGGCTTTACAAAACATCGAAGATGACTTAAGAACCCTTAGCTCAAAGCTGTGTGCAGACGGGCAAGAGAGGGGATGATGAAGGCTACAATACAATCCATCTTCTATTCATGAGTACAATATGTCTTGTTTTTTCTAGCTGCTACATGAACTTTTCTATCTCTGAATCTTTAAACACTGGTACTTATGACACTACATGGTTATAAGTTTTAACACAACAATTAGGTCAGCTTAAAACTTGTATTGAGCATGTATAGGTTCCCAAAATGACAACTCACCTAATAATGTTCCAAATAGGTACAATGCCTAATCCCTCTAAATCTACAGTATGCTGCTCCGAATATACTGTTCCGAATTAGAAAGATTCAAATGTGACAGAAACTTGTTTATCACAAAGAGGATCGACAGCTGATGCATTACATAATCACTTATGAGCTATAAACACATATCACATATAATGAGCCCATTAAAGTTTCATTTAAATCATTTGAAGTCTTAACTTCTTGGGTCATCATAGCAAAGATGCGGGTAGCAAGTGGTGGCCTTAATTGTGTGATCAAGTTTGATAGAATGTTACGGTTCAAATTGGTAATTAGAGTAAAGTATAGTTTGGGGTGTTTATGCAACATTTGTAAGTTAGTTGATGTAAATATTAGGCGGTTATTGGCAGTTATAAGGTAGTTATATAACCACCAGGTAGTTATATAACTTCCATGGGTAGTTAATTAACTGCTCATATGATGTGTGCAAATAGGGAGTCGGTGTAAACAGAAAGCCATGTCTTGTAACAACGCTGTTTGATTAATAGAGTTCGTATTTCAGGTTAATCACTTGTTGTTCTTCTTCTATGTTACGCTCTTGATTGTTGGTTAAATCGTGATCTTCTAGGTCCTACAGAAAGAATCCTTGTAATTATATACTGTTCCTAATTAGAAAGATTCCTGCTCGAAAACTTCTTTAATACAAAGATGGTTGATAGCTAATGCATTACAAGATCATGAACCGAACTGAAATCAAAGAAAAAAATGAGGAATTTGTTTGTCAGATCCTGTTCAAGTAAGGTCATATCTTTTCAATACACCCATTTGTGAACAGATTTGAAAAACCATGCTCGAATTAGAAAGAAAAAAAAACAGAAGTTTTATACGTTTGATATCTTAAGTTGATTTTCAAATTTTGGATCCCTTGTTAAAATATGAGTCTATGAAGAACATACGGAATTGCAGGTGCTTAAACTTTTCATAAATTAAGGTTCATAACCCAACATTCCATAAAAAGGCACATTTTGGTCAGTTTTGTTAAAAGAAAATCTTAGAAACACTGGTGTGCATTAATGTTGTTGAACTAGGTTATAAAAATAAAACATTTAAACACACCTGATATGTTTTAATCACATTAATAGATCAATGGACAAGTTTTGTTTTCTGCTCAAATAGTCAAATATGATCCTCCCCTTTGGGTGCCTCACCTAATCTATTTGGAATGAAGATCATTGGCGTTTATACTCATAAAAATGATAGGAAAATATTTGCAAAGATGGTCGATGTGGTTTAAATATATGGCAAGTTTGATCCAAAGATTTTAAAATTTGCAAACCTAGTCTATAAATTTGTAGGAGGGTTGCACGTTTTTTAACGAAAAAGTGATGTCATGTGTCATTAAAAGACATGTAACGGCAGATGACATGATGTGTAAGTGTCAAAAATTATAATAAACGGAAAGAGTCGATCTTGGTTGATATCAGCATTCGTGTGCGTGCTATTGAGCTTGATTTCCAACAACGTTTGTAATGAATTGTTGAACGCTTTCCAATGGCTATATAGTCGTTTTTAGTCATTAGAAACCGTTTATGACCAGTTTAACCAGTCTAAGTACATAAGGTGTGCACGTTAAGGTTTGATCACACCGCTTCTCTAGCTTAAAAAACGCAAAAGCACTCAATAATAGTGTCATGTCAACCTTCAAGACTCAAATTAGAATATGAAAAAAACATCGTGTTGGTACGGTACTATAAACAAAAAGAAACCCAAAATCTTCATGAAGTTCAACTTATGTTAGGTGTTGGACAACACGAAAATGACTCATTGCAAAAATGTAACGTGTAACGTGTTCCTAAAAGTCACATCCAACTCCACTTTAAAAGCTCTTTTTCCAAAACATTGTTGTAAGTGCACGGATTTGGTGTTCGCGGTAATTAGCATAGAGATCTGTGCCATATTTATCCACTGTAACGTTATGCTGTCGGATTCTCCCTAGACCTCATTAATGTATTCATCCATCATCAATAAAGTATTCCTATAACGTATTGATTGATCACGATCTTAACGTATCGATATTACGACTAGATCTTAGACTCTGTAATGTATTTACAATTGTAAGGCATTAAAAGCTAAAAATGAAGCACAATTGTCAACTAAAGCCTCTGGAGCCCGTAGCTAAGAACAAATTGAAGACAAAGGCAACATTGGTTATATATTATCAAATGAAATATATTGTTGTTTTTCCCTTTTTTCTTTTTTCTTTTTAATTTTTAATTTTTAATTTTATTTGTTGTTAAATATCCTTTGTGTTTCTATAAAGTGAGTTTAACCTACACTTTAGGAGTTAATTTAATGTATTTTATAGTTTTATTAAAAATCGGTTATTTTCACTGTAGGTTTATCGGTTCGGTTATTAGCCTAACCAATAAAACATTATCTTTCCACTACAAAACTAGTTAGGAACCATAGCCGGTTACGATTCATTAACGATATTTGAAAAACCGGTTTACAAGTTTGGTGGAAAATGCCCCATAATGTTTTATAGAGTGCCTAGTAGTTCAAGGCACGTGATCAATAAACAATTTTGATTATAAGAGAAAAATCGACTAAAAAACTCGTTACAAATTTCTTTATTGATCACACATTCAAAACCTCTACCCGAGCTCTATATATATAGATCTTCTAACTCTAACTTGATGACCAAAACATTATCATATTAATTATATCATAATTAAGAAACTAAACCAACTTGATCAAGGTGTCAACTTAAGTCCTTCTATATTCATCGACTTGTACGCACAGTCCGGAACTACCATAAATAGATACTTTTTTTTCAATGGACCCGCACGAATTGGACGGCTCACCTCATCAATTCACCGTCATTAAGTCATGCAAAAACCTATGAGGAGATAAATGTAACTTCCGTAGTTGCATGCAGCAATCATTCGAGTAAATGTTTTTTGAAAAGCAAATTAAAAAAGAAAAAGAAAAGGAAAAACCCTTCCCGCCTCCTGCGTACTTTCATCTATACCCTAATTAAGGTAGTTTTGTTCTTCTTCTGATTACTACCGTTACTCGAAGGATAGCATAACAAGAAGATTGCATATGTATGTAATTTTATGTGAATCCTTTTGATAGGGAGAATAAGAAACTAGAGGAGGAAGCAAAAAACCTTATTCTGGATGACCAGAATGTGATCGGCTCATCATACTAATAAGCATCACAATTATTACAAATTAAACCACAAGGAAATAGCAAAGGCCATAATGGTACTTAGTTATCATAAATAGAGAAATAGCAAACGACATGTAACACCTTTTTCTAGATGCAATTAATGTTGTACTTAATTAGTAAGCTAGCACTAGTGTATCCTGTTATTAATTAGTTGAAGAGATCATAATCTGTGAACCTTTTATTATACTTTTCTGGACACCGTAGTAGATCTTTAATGCTAAGTGTTTCTGCCCAATTTTCTTCAATCCAGGATCATATTTGGCGAGTTCAGTTATCAGACGTTGTCGGTTTTTGTTGCCCAACTGTAAGAAAAATTAAAATGCTTTTGTGGATCATATGTTCTATTGTTGACTTAATTAATGTTATGCAGTACACCAATGACCCTCTTGAGTTCGATTCCAGCAGATGTTGCTGGTGCCATTTCTTCGATTGATAAATTTCAGGTTGGATTAATTTTATTTTAAATAAAGAATGAACTCATGATTCTTAGTTACTTTTCGTTTATCTTTTTTAAGGTAGTGGAGTTTCTAAGGGCTATGCAAAAACAGATAAGTTCAGCTGAAAAACACGGTTCTTTCTCAATCAGATCTGTCAAGAAATTCACAGTTGAAGATATGTTGTGTTTTCAGAAGGTAATCACTTTATCTTTTCAAGATTTTTGGAATTATCGATCTGTGGCACCACGTGTGTGTATATATATTTGATGTATCACAGGATTCTATTCCAACATCTCTACTGAAAATAAACAATGATTTTGTGGGCGGAGCAGTAAAGCTGTTTCAGACTATTTTGAAATATATGGGAATAGAGTCATAGAGAAAGTGAATCACATTGGTATAGAAGAACGAATTGTACTTGTTTCTGATCTATACAAACATGCTTTAGAACATCCTGAGCTTCGAGATGAAATGTTTGCACAAATTATAAAGCAAATTAGGAAATGTCCTGATAGGTATTATGCATTATGCATATTCGATAGTTCTGTCATGTATTTCAATGAATATATGTTGGTTAATTTCTGTTGTTTTTTATGCAGGCAGTATTTAATAAGAGCATGGGAACTCATGTATCTATGTGCATCATGCATGCCAACTAGTAGTAAGGATATTGGTGGATATATATCAAAGTGCATTGATGAAGATTTACAGATGGTGAATACAGATCCTGATGTGCGAGTTTTGGTAATTAAAACTCAAAATGCACTTAAATGTTCTGTGAAGGTGGGTCCACGCCATACGGTTCCGTTTCATGAAGAGATTGAAGCTCTTTTGATTAGGAAAAAGCTTACCATTTTTGTATCTTTCTTGGATGGAACTTTTGAAAGAATATCCTATGATATGGCGACAACCGTTTCTAATGCTGTTGAGGAACTTGCTGGAATAATCAAACTGTCAGCATATTCAAGCTTTAGTTTATTCGAGTATCGAACTGTTGTTACCACGTCTAAAACATTCGAACCCGGAGATGGTATCCGTTTATGTTCTCTTTTTTATTTCTACACAATCTTTTGTATTCTTAGATAGTCGTTTAACAAAATGAATTGCTGTCACCAGAGGAGTATATTCAGTTAGATGACAACAAGTACATTGGAGATCTCTTAACAGAATTCAAGTCAGCAAAGGATCAAAGCAAGTTAGTTTTTAAAAAGAAGTTCTTTTGTGAATCCGATGAAGCTATTGCAGACCCAATGTTTGTACAATTATCATATGTTCAAGTATGCACTTGTTTTATTTTGTGTATTATGCAAACTGTTCCTGTATAATACACACCTGATGACCATGTTCTTATTTGCAGCTGCAACATGATTATATTTTGGGAAACTATCCTGTTGGAAAGGAATATGCTGCACAGTTATCAGCATTGCAATTGGATATGTTGCTAAACCTGAAACACACACGTTAGTGATTTATCTATCTTTCAAATTTACTATGTATGTTCTTTAAGTAATTATAGTTGGGATTCTTCTTCTTTCTTTTTTTCTTTTTTCTTTTTTTTTTTTGGTAGTGATTGGACTTCGCTTGTTGAGCGATTTCTGCCTAGACAGATTGCTATAACTCGTGCCAAGAGAGAATGGGAGTTGGATATACTTAACCATTATCGTTCTGTGGTAATCTTCCTTATTTTATTATATCTTATTGATTAGTATGAATTAATAATGATACTGAAATAATTTTATAATGAGAACTGTGTAGAAAATATATCAAAAGAAGACGCACGGCAGCAATTTTTGAGAATTTTTAGGACGCTTCCATATGGATATTCAGTTTTCTTTAGTGTCCTCAAGATTGGTGAACCGATCGAACTTCTACCCAGAAGAATCATATTGGGTATTAACAAGCGCGGGGTGAGTCTCAATTATTATTTTAATCAAGAAATGCTTTTATTATTTTAAATGCATATGATTTAAGTAGTTCTTTTTGCTTGTTTCTATAGGTTCACCTTTTTCGCCTGGTTCAGAAAGAAATTTGTACTCGGCTGAATTAAGAGATATAATGCAATTTGGTTGCAGCAATGCTGCAGTGTTTTTTAAGATGAGAGTTGCAGGTGTCTTGCGTATATTTCAGTTTAAAACCAAGCAGGTGTGAAAATTATATATTTTTCTTTCCATTTACTTATCTGTTGTTTGTGCATCCTGTGCGAGTGTGACTATGATACGTCTTTATAATATAGGGTAATGAAATATGTGCTAGCCTTCAAAAACATATAAATGATGTCATGTTGCGTCGGTACTCTAAAGCGCCTTCTGCAGCTAATATAGGCCTTACTAATGGTGACAGTTCTGGTAAATTAAAATCTCCCAATGTGGATGTCGGTGAGAAACGAGCACATGATTTATTAAAAGCTCTTGAAGAATCCCTAAAAACTGCAAAGCAAGTAAGTAATTGTGCATATTCTTTTACTTGTTCAACCAGTTAGAGATGGAACATAACATAACCGCGATCCATTTATTTTGAAAATTACTCTTTTTTTTCCATTGTGCTAATGCAGTTATCAGAAGAATTACATGAGAAAGAGAGAAAAGAAATTATTATGCAAGAAGAAGTGAAGACATTGAAATACATGTTAAATTCAGAAAAGCAAAACTCGGAAGAATTATCATCCAAAATTAATGAACTTACAACTTTATGTGAAGAGAGAGAATCTGCTCTTCAGGTAGCAAATTTTTACTTCAAAACTAGCATTTTAAGGATATTTATTATTATCTTTTTAATTAAGTACTTGTCTATTAGGCTGCATTGATCGATAAACGGGACATGGAAGCTAGACTTTCACATCTTAGTAAAGTAGAATTGGAGAACAATACCAAAAAGGAATTAATTGAAACAACTACTCAGGTCTGTAAATGATATTATAAACTTGATGTTATTTACTTTTTATGTTTCCTTAACAAATTTATCACATAATTATTTTGTTAATATATAGGCTTTACAAAACATCCAAGATTTACATTAGCTGCATGCAGGCGAGCAAGAGAAGGAAGGTGAAGGCTACAATACAGTCCATGTCTATTCATGAATGCAACATGTCTAGTTTTTTTTCTAGCTGCTATGTACATGAACTTTTCTATCTTTGAATTATCATCAAACATATAAACCTACTTGTGACACTAAATGGTCTTAACACAACAATTAGGTCAGCTTAAAACTTGAATCGAGCATGTATAGGTTTCCTAAAACGACAACTCACCTAATAATATTCCAAATAGGTACAATGCCTTATCCCTCTAACCAAGAAACATGTTTCCAAAATATATAGCTAAAATCAAAGATCATTTGCAGTTACGTTATGATAAGAGCCACCATATTCACCAGTCACTGTCACTTATGAGCTATAAACACCAATGATGAGCTCATTAAAGTTGCATTTAGATCATTTGAAGTCTTAAATTCCTGTAACATCATAGCAAGAGTCATGATGAACCGAAAACAAAGGAAAAAAAAAAGAAACATCATAGCAAGAATCATGATGAACCGAAAACAAAGGTGTAAGGCTAAAAATGTGACTTGCGATATCAAAGTACGAAACCTATTATATATTTAAGGTCAAGTAAATAAAGTGGGCGTGAAATCCCGGATACGAGACGAGAGCTTCGGTGCACGCTTTTGGCTTTAATGGAAGATCTTCTAGAATGTTTTTATGTTTGGCTATAAATATTATAACGAACCAAAGGGGAGCTCACCTTGGGTGGGATCGGTTCGTTATAATATTTTGAATCTTTTGTACCGGTTACGAGATCATTCCTTTATTTTATCGTTATATTATTTATGTTCGGTCGTTTGTTTCACCGCACCCGTATCGAGCGTTTATCAAGAACAAAGCCGTTCGTTGTCGGGATCCGGTTTGGGGACTGTCGGGATCCGGTTTGGGGACCTACAAAAGGATAAAAAAGAATTCTGTTCATGAAAGGTCATGCTTATTGGTTTCCCTGTTGCATATATAAATATACACTCATTTGCACTTTCCAGCGATGTGGGATGAGAGGTAAGAACAGATTTGAAAGAGTTGTTTAATGTTTATTCATTGGCACCTTAATAAGTTGATTTTCAGATTCTGAATCCCTTATTCTTAAAATATGAATTGTGTTTGGAGAGTGGATCAAATGCGGAGTCTGAGAAGAAGCTGATACAGAAATGCTATTGCCTAACTTTTCATAAATCAAGATTCATAACCTAACATTCCGTAACATTACATATTTTGGTCAATTTTTTTAAAGGAAAACCTATAAAGTACTGATACGCGTTTATGTTGTTGAACTAGCAATTCTAGACCAATGGATAAGTTTTGTTCTCTGTTCAAATAGTGAAATTGACCATCTACTTTGCTTAACTCCCAATGTTCTCTGTTCAATCCATCATCAAATCAGCCTTATGTATATTTTCGTCAAGTAACATTAATTCTCAATTTGAATTTTGCACAAGAGTCACGATAATACAATTGTGGGTTTTGAAGAAAAGTGTCAGTTTTAACTAAATTTACTCATATTGTGAATTTTGATTCGTCAAGTAACGTCAATGTGAAGAGGCAAGGGCCTCTTCGCTTTAGGCTAGTCAAGGCGAGCCTGAAGCAATATTTTTAGACAAAAAGCGACCTAAAGCGAAGTTGAGGCGCTCGCATTTCGTACGCAAGTGGTTTTTAAGCATCTAAATGTTGTACAATATGTTTTTTAGGTTGTATGTATAAGTAGTTATATATTAAACCATTGAATTTATTTCTTCTAACTTTCCATGACTTTGATTTTTATTTTAATTATATTTTCTTTTGTTAGTTTCTTTATATTGAAACATTAACTAATATTGAAATCCTTTCTTTTATCATTTAAGTTACACTTTTAGTTATTATTTTGTTATTATTTATTTTACATATTTTTAAATATGCTTAAAAGTTAAGGTTAATTTATATATTTATCATAATTTACATGTTTTAATAAAATTTGCATCTTGTAAAGTTTTAAAATTTATGTTAATGTACATTGTTAGCACAATTTATATAATTTAAAATATGTTAATTTACATTTTTAGTACAATTTACATAATTTAAAATATGTTAATTAACATTGTTGGCACAATTTACATGATTTAAAATATGTTAATTTACATTTTTAGTACAATTTACAATATAATTTAAAATATGTTAATTTGTACAATGTTAGCACAATTTACATAATTTAAAATATGTTAATTTTCATTTTTAGTACAATTTATATAATTTAAAATATGTTAATCTACATTGTTAGCACAATTTACATGATTTAAAATATGTTAATTTACATTTTTAGTATAATTTACATAATTTAAAATATGTTAATTTACATTTTTAGTATATTTTACATAATTTATATATTTTAAAGTTTATGAAAAAATATGCTCACATTGAATATGAATTTAATGATATTACATCAAGAAACTCTTTAAAGAAAGATAGTAAAAGAAGTAAATTGAGCGTGTGGTACCTATACGGAATTAAGGAGCATAAATGTATACCATATGACATAATATTTTTAAATATGTTTCTAAATCCACACCTACTTATACTTTAAATATCTATATATATAAAACTTTCCTATAATTAATGGACTTAAGTTATGGTTTAATTATTTAAATCTATAAATAAATTTTCTTGACTATTATATGTTTTTTTTTAAAGAAATCAATGACAACGTTTCTTTAAAATATAATATTATTATAAAAAAGATGTGACTACAATTATTTTAAGTTTTTTTTTTTAAATAAAAGCAACGTGCATTACAAATGAGTTTCTTACCTTTTGCAAATATGATGTACAGAAGCCAGAAGGAAGGAAATATGTTGAAATTGTGGTTGATTCTTTTCTTTTTTTTTTAATAATCATTTTTCTAGATGAGAAATGAGATTGCTTAGGCTGAGGGGTGTGGGGGGCTCCAACGGGGGCGCGAGTGGGGGCTCCAGCCAATAATATTGTGACGTGTGGCAGAGAGAGAAACTGGATAAGGTGGGTGTTGGAGCCCCCGCTGGAGCCCCTGGCCCTGGTGTGGAGGGGCTCCAGCAGGGGCTCCAGCGGATTTTTATTTTATTTTTTTATAAATATATTCAAAAAACGTATTATTAAAAAAACTCATAAATTATTAAAAAAAACACACATTTTTTTTAAAATTCAAATTACAAAAAAAAACATACTAAAAATTAAACAAACAATAATACTTAATAATAACACTAATCTAATACAAGATCATCGGGTCGCCCCGCCCACAAATGTTCAACCAACTCATGTCGAAGATCCCCGTGTATCTCACGGATCTTGATATTTGCTATGTTATGAAGTTTTTGTTGATCACTGATTGTGGACGGTTGTGGCGGAATGTCACCTTGGTAGTTTTGGCAGATAGCTTTGCCCTCGTCTTCTAACGTCATGTTGTGTAGGATCAGACACGTGTAGACGACGTCCGTTATCCTCTCCCGAGTCCAATAACGTATCGGGTTCGCCAGAACATAATATTGTTTTTTTATAGCTCCAAAAGCTCTTTCAATATCTTTTCTAGCAGACTCTTGCTTCTTCGTAAAATACTTCCGTTTGTCGGCGATTGGATCTGTAAAAGCTTGAACTAACAAAGCCCATTCGTTGTAAATACCATCGACCAGATAGTACCCGTACTTGAAGAGTTCTCCATTTGCAACAAAAGATTGAGGTGGTTCAACCCCGTCGATAAGGTCGTTGATCAAATTTGACTGATCGATAACATTAAGGTCGTTATTTGACCCAGCAACATCAAAAAAAGCATGCCAAAACCAAAGATCCTGTGACACCGCCGCCTCAAGTATAAGGGTCGGCCCTTCATGATCACCACGGTGGAACTGACCTCGCCAGGCCGTTGGACACATAGCCCATCCAACATGCGTACAATCGATGCTACCTAGCATCCCAGGAAAACCATGTTTTTCTGCGTGCACCTCATATATGCGTTGGATGTCATACATTGTAGGTTTACGCAGATATCTCCGAGCGTAAGTCGATATGACTCCTACGTATATAAAATAATCTATAAACATATAATATATATTACAAAATGTAATAAATATTTAATAAAAAGTAAAATTAATGTTTTGTACATTGGCAGAAAAAATGAAGGGATTCACGTGCAACCCTTTTCGACATCTGTAAATACTCATCCAAAGCGTCCGACGAGATGCCGTACGCTAATTGACGGATAGCAGCCGTGCATTTTTGAAGAGAGGTAAAACCGGGAAGACCCCTAGCATCCTCCCTTTGTTGAAAAAAGGGATACCGTGCCTCTAAATCACTTGCTATACGCATGAACAATTGTCTGCTCATTCGGAAACGAGTTCGAAAATCCGACTCCTCGTATACCGGTTGAGGGCTAAAATAATGCCTAATCAAAGTATCGTTAGCACCCGATCGATCACGATCACGAGGTGGTGCTCTAACCCTCGGGACTCGAGGTTGATGGGCTTGATTTTGCAAGAGATCGACCACGGTTGCGGTCAAACTCCCCCTACATGAAGAAGCAAATCATCCTCTTCGGAGGAGTCGGAATCAGACGAGTACCACGACATTTTTTTAAAAAAAGTTGAGATGATGAATTGATTTTGGGTGAAGGTTTAAAGTTGTGGTATAAAAATGGGATGAAATGGGATATTATAAAAAGAAAAAACGTTTTTTTTTTTTAAATTAAATAAGAGCCAACGGCTCTTTGTCCCTTCTCAAGGTCACTTTTATGCCCTCCGCAGCCGCGACCCACCTTGCGCCTGCTTTGAATTCCGTGCTCGCGCCCCTCTCACGCCCCTCTCGCGCCCCGGTGGTGTGGTGCTCGCGCCTGGGGGCGCGAGCGGAGGGGCTCTCGCGCCCCTGCTGAAGCCCCACACCCCTCAGCCTTAGAATATAAAAGCTGAGGAGAGGGATTTGGTGAGAAAAAGACAGAGTTACCCTTCTTGCATAATTTAACAAAGATGAAAGCATGAAGATGTGGCTTATTGTTGACCAAGTATTGAGTTTTTTTGAGTTTCTTTAACTTAATAGGGTTTTCAAATTATATATACCCTATATATATATATATATATCTTAGCCTCGCATACAAAAAGTGCTTCTTTTTGCGCCTAGCACTTCACGCTTATTTTATAAACTTCGTTGCTTTTCTTCGCCTCTCGCCTTTTAAAATCAAGATTGTGATTCGTCAAGTAACATCAATATGAATTTTGCATGAAAGTCACAATGTTATATTTGTGGGGTTCTGAAGAAAAATGACAATTTAACTAAATTTAGCCAAATTGTGATTTGTCAAGTAAATTTGAATTTTTCATGAAAGTCATGATGTTACAATTGTAGGATTTTTGAAGAAATGTTTTTAACTAAATTTATTTTAGCATTTTCACAAGCGTTTTGAATTTTTTTTAAGTTATATAAAAACTTGTTTTTGTTGACCTTGATGATAAGAGAGTTAAATAGAGTTGAATTCGCCTTACACATTTTCATCAATCTCCAACATAAATGAAGACCAATCGAAAAGACATGAAAATTCTAACAAAATCTAAAGAGTCGAACTCCGCTTAAGCTATGTATGTGGTAGCATTTAAGTCTTCACTAGTGAAATATCCTTAAACTAGCTTTAGAACCCGTGTATACACGGGATGTTTAAAAGAAATATAAATAAATGATTAATAAAACCAAAAAAACTATATTTATCAATGTAAATGGCTTTATAAGTTCAAATTATATTTTCTAGTGTAATATTCATACGAATACGTGGTGTTTTCTCACGTAATTTTTCTTCATAATCACAAAAAAGATGCACCTGGTGATTTTATAAATTGTAATTATATTTTTTAATTGGATATTAAATTCTAACAAAAGATGATAAGACATTTCATTACATATGACATAAAAAAAATCATATGTAAAATTAACACAAATAAAAATATGCTTTTGTATTACAGTTCAAAAGAGATGGATAAAAACTCAATAGATCCATGAAGGTTGAATGAATAAAAGAATAAAATTGCTATCCATTCATAATTTCTTTTTGTCTTTATCATCTTAGATTTATAATATCGTTTATTGAATTTTACCGCATTTATTTCCTACACTAAAAATGCATACAAATTGATTTAATAAAAAATATGTAGATCTGATTTCATTAAAAATATAAATATTTTGATTATATTGACATAAATATCCACATATTTTAATCCATATAATTTAGTAATTGGTTATTTGATTACAGGATGAATTAATATGTTTTGATTAGTCTGACATAAATATATTTTCAATAAAAATAAAAGAATAGTTTGAGCGAAAAATTTAAGCCATGAATGAATTTTCAGGTAACATGTATCCATAATTACTTTCTTTTATTAAAATAGGTAGATTATCTTGTGGTTATGAGTAAAAGTGTATACATTTGTGTATGAGCTCTTAAAATGAACTTGTAAGGTACCCATCGGATTGAAATGCGAATAGTATTAGCTTATGCAGCTTTTCAACTCTTTTAACATGCATATCAAACACATTTTTTTATTTAGTTTTATTTGTTTCACCTTAATCAGTTATCACTAAATGACAATCCATAATATTTCTCATGTAAATAGTTTAATATGATCTTTAGTTTGTACTTTTTATTTAAGTATTGAATCATAAAGTTTGCAAGTTATCATGCTTATTGAGATCTCATCCACCAAAGTTCAAAGTTGCGTAGGCCAATCACATGTCATAAGCACATACTTTTCGGGTGGACATATAATCTAAAAGGATGTAATAAATAATATTTTAAAATTGCTAAAAATTAGAAAAAATAAAATAAAATATACAATTGTTAAAATCATATTTGAAATCAATGAAATTAAATATAGTCGGTAGAGAAAACCAAATGTGTACTAAGATCATGTGTTAACCAATTATTTTTCAATGTTTTGTCACCTTAAAGACAACTCATCATCTTATCACTCAAATTTGTTCTCTCTCTAATTATTTTATTTTTTATTAAAACCTTAACTGAAAAAAACAAACGAATATAATTAAACCAATGAAATGATGACTTGTCACCCTAATATGTTATGTGTTATGGATGGATTACATTGAGGTCGATTTTTGACACGTGACGTCACGTTAACAGGGAAACGACTTTCATTTTAGGTATAGTGATTTGTAGCCCAGTACTGTTCCATCATATCGCCATGTCATTTTACTTTTTTTTCTTTTTATAATTAAAATAAACGAACAAAACTTCATTAAATAAATAAATAGATAAAAATGCATTAAAAGTAAAAATCAAATATTAAAAAAAATACATAACAAAAATTAGAAAAAAAAAACACTAAAACTAAAAACTAATGTCGTAGGCCGCATACTTTGCGTATTTTTAGTGTTAGTTTTTCTTTCAATTCTACGGCCGCTTCGGTTTCGCCGATTAAGCGAAAGAACTGGATGTCTCGTTCCATTTACGCAATGCATATGAATCGACAAACTGTGCATTGGCTTCGGTGTTAGCACGGATGGTAGCTTGACGGTCCATAATCTCGGTTTCAAAACAGCCAAACATATCTTGTAGTCGCTTCACGTCTTAGCGGGTCCCCTCTTTGGCTCGTGTCGACGACGAACCCTCCACATTTTCCCTCTTGTTTTTACTTCATCTTCCGAGGTGTCGGAGCAACTCTTGTACGTCGTCTTTTCCTAACTTAACCTTGTCTTCCTCGTCTCCGTCAGCGAGATCGAAGTAATAGGCATCGGAGCCGGAGACGGGTGTGCTCGGATTTGTGGAAGACGAGGTCTTCGACCTTTTTGACGGTCAGGATGATGTGCCAGATCTCTGAGCGACCGGGCCGGTGGGTAAGATGCTCCCAAACTTAAGAACTTAAATGCCACACTCCTACAACCTCAATATACGGTTAACGTTTTTCGTTGGATGTCGGCGTCGTTTCATGCCACCACCCCATTTGCTATTGTTCAATCGGTTGTGGATCTCATCGAATTTTTGGCAAGCGGTGTTTAAAACCCCCCAATGGGCTTGAACACCTTCTTTACACTGGTAATCCGGTCTCGCGCCCGAAAGCTTGACCGAATTTTCAAATTCTTCAGTCCAAAATATTCAATTTCTTTTAAAGTTGGCTACAATTACAATTATTTATACATTTAGTATTAATTTTAAAGAATTCTTAATAAAATGAAAAAAATAATAAAAAAAATTACCGTCGGGATCCTCCGAAACGGCCACCCAAGCAAGTGCGAGAAATTATTCCTCCTCCTCAGTCCGCGGTGTGTATTGTCTTTACGCCGGCGATTCATCCGGGGTCTTCTTTTTGTTTTTACGGGGATTTCGGCTTGAACTGACACACCGTTTCGGTTGTGTATCCGGCACCGTCTCCTCCACCAGATCCGTTTGGCTTGACCTGAGCACCAGTGTCAGGTTTTGGGGGTTTAACAAATTGGCGTACATGCCAAAGTGCGTGTTGGAAAAATTATACGCACGGGTTGGAGCAAAATGAAATTTATATTTCCTTGAGGGCGGTTGTTGGGGTCGAGAAAAGTAAAGGCATAGTTTAGGGGAATTGGTTTTGTGTGTCGGGGGAGTTCGTTTGTTAGTTGAGCAGCGTATTGCCCAAAACCGAGTCATGGGGTTTTCGGGTTGTTTCTCGGATTCATTTTTGTATGTGTGTGAAGAATTGAAAGATTGAAGGAGGTATTTTCGTTTGAAAGAGTTGGATTTTTGTTGAAGAATGTTGTATGCTTTTTGTTTAAGATAGTGGGTATATATATAATGTGTTGGGTAAAAATTTTTTCTTTTATTTTATTTTAGATCTGACCGTTGTAAACGGTCATATGATTAAATATTATTATTTTCATTTTCAATTCCAAACCCAGCGGCAAATACATGTCCTCCCCCGTCCCCGTCACCATAAAAAATCGTCGAGGAGGGCGGTGTTCACGGCAATGTTGGGGACGACCCCCCCCTCTTGTCGTCCCACTACACTCTGCCTCGCATGCGTGGTTACCACCATTCTCCCCACGAAAAATAAAAAGAATAAAAGTGAATAAGAAGGGGTGTTTCACTGTTTCATTCTCTCATGCTTCTCATGATTGTTGCTAGGGGTGTACATCAGTGTATGGGTCAGTTTTAAGCTAAATCCATAATCATAACCATAACCAATATGTCGGTTAATAAACAACCATAACCATAACCAATTCGTTATGACGGTTTCGGTTAATCGGTTTTGAAGATTATGACGAGCCAGTTATGGGTTGGTTAACCGTAACTAAAATAATGTAATTGATCCGAACCAAATAAAAATTAAAAATTACATGACATGGCTCAACAAAATATATAATCCATAATATTAATAATATATATATTCAAACAAATAATAAATGATTAACTTTTTAGTCAAAATTAAATCATATAATAAAAAATTGAGAGCATTATTAATTTATTGCCTTCTTTAATTTTAACAATAAATGATTCTTTTTAGTCAAAATTAAATCATATAATAAAAAATTGAGAGCATTATTAATTTATTACCTTCTTTAATTTTCTTCAAATTATCAACAAGTCTTCTAATTACACTCTATAAAGTTGAGAATCTTGTAAATTGGGCGGTTCGGTTATTGCGGGTTTGAATTATCTTTAACCAAAACCGACCCGTATTTAGCGGTTTTCAAAAATTCATTCAACCGACCCACTGGTTATATCGGTTATCGGTTAAAATTGGTTCGGTTATATCGGTTATGGTTCGGTTAACGATTATGACGGTTAATTTGCACACCCCTAATTGGTTCGGTTATAAAAGTTCTTTGAAAATATAATTTTAAAACATATACTGGTCTCATTTGACTCCCTCCTATAAATTACTTAATTACAAAGTATAACCTGCTATAATTTAGCTAACACAATATGGCCAGTATCCCTGTGATCGATCTACATGATTTCCCCAACCAATTATCCAAATTGATCGCCGCGTGTGAAGAGTGGGGCTGTTTTCGGCTTCTCAACCACCACGAAATCCTTCCCGTGGCGCTGATGTCCGAGATGAAAGCGGTGGTTAGATCACTCTTTGAGTTACCAATGGAGATGAAGCGCAGGAATGTCCACCCCATCCAAGGAATTGGATATGCGGCTCCGAGGATCACCAATCCAGTGCACGAATCATTCGGCTTTTACAACATTCGTGCTGTAGATGATTTTTGCTCTCAACTGGATGCAGCACCTCATCAAAGGTATCTCTCGGTTTTAGATTTCACCTTCATTTCATGACCGTTGACATCAAGGAACAATCCAACAAGTAACTTCTGTTTTTCAATACTACATGGGCCATTGGATTGATTAGCACGGTCTTCTTTTTGTTTTTTTAAGGGAAAAGAGAAAAGGCCAAATAAAACAAAACACATGCAAAGATGCAAATGAAAAATCCAAAATTTCCTTTTATTATTTTCTTCTTTTCTCAGTGTATAATTAACAATGTAGTTTTAAATTGTACTTGATAATTTACAACGTCGGTCCTAAGGATTCAAATGCTTCGACCAAGTCAAAAGAAAAATAGCATTAACGAGAAAACTATTTTTTTCCGAGAGAAAAGAAAAGCCCATTCATCATTCCCTTTTAGTTGTGACTTGTGAGAATGGTCCTGACCACGCTCATAGTTTTCAATTGGTGATGTGTCATCAATTTATTTATTAGTTTGGACTTTTCTTTTAATTTTTAATATTAATTGTTAATTAAAAGAATATAGAATTGTGGTTGTAACCCTCCGGTGTGGGCGTTGAAGGAGGGGTCTGGGGCGATTTGGGGGATGGAATACCCGTGGGGGGCGGTATTGTGAAGAAGGGGCGATGTGGGAGTGGTGAGTGGGACCATCAACTTTTCTCTCTCTCACATACACACATGTATATATAATGAGATAACAAAGGGCAACAAATCTACGTGACGATGATATGGCATTGTGAAGGGGCAACGTTGCCCCCTTCAAACAGCTTAAAAGCTCATAATAAAAGCTGGATCTTTCCTTTTAGGCTGAAGGATAAAGAAAAATTGTTTCTTACAAAAACTAAAAAAAACTAAAATTTCTATTTCTATTTCTATTCTAACATAGGAGACTGTTGTGGGTGAATGATGAATAAAACGGTAAGATGTTGAATGATGAAGACTAAAGAATCATGGATATAACGCATGAACTTGTAGTCATTTTCAACCACCCATCATCATCTTCCTCTGTCATATGCCTGGCCTAAGGGGAGGGCGAGGAGGGCGACAGATCCGGATCCATTCTTTCAAGAGGCCCATAATTTGTTAAAAAAATAAAGTTTTTACATATATATATTTTGGTTTAACACAAAAGCCTACAAAATAACTCTTTGGTTAAATGAAACGTGTTCTAGACTATGGAAACAAATGTCATGGATTAAGTTCCCACAACTAGTGTTCTTTTATTTTTATTGAAAAAACTTTCGTTTGTGTTTTATATGATTCCTTTTAGTAACATGTTTATTTTTATTTGTTTGTTTTGGGCTTTTAAAAGACAACCTTATTGGTAAAATTGTCAAATTTTCTATTACATAATTAATTGAGAGTGCGAATTTAGAGACCCGCTTTTTTACTTGTTCCAAGTCTCAAAATTTTAATAGGTTCTTGGAGACGACCCTGCTCTGTCACTTCAGTCATCGATAGTGGCATAGCATGCAGGAGAAACCAAAAAATTGCAAACCTGGCTCTTCTCGTTCAACTTTAAATACTTTAGTGAGACAACCTAGAGGGTCAAAAGACAAGAAAGCATAACAAAAGCTATAATTAAGTAATCCGTTAGTGATTATTGGATTTTAGCTTATAATTTATCCGTCATAGAAAATTTTATGGGTAAAAATATAAATTAGAAGATTTTTTTCCTTTACTACTGTTAAGGAAATATCAGAAAAATGTTAGAAATTTTGGACAATAATTAATATTTCTTAGTACTTGTACTAATAAATAATAATTGGTAAAGATGAATGTGATATCGATACTCTAAAGTATATAGTTGCGAACATGGACATTGGTAAAAATAGAAATAGGTTTGTCTCACATTGGTAGAACGCTTGAGAGTCGCCTTAGCATCTTGGTGGTTGAGCCAAGTGACATGTGTCGATTGTGTAGCATGAACCCGTGATGAGTCAGCAGCTAGGTGTCATCTTCTAGTTGTCCGCGCTCCACGTACTACTAAGTGTCAAACTCATTGGTGAGTCGGATGACACGTGTCGTCACTTGCTTTATCTTGCGTCAAGTGTCGAACTCATTGATGAGTCACGGGACACGTGTCACGTGGATAGCTCTGGATGTGACACGTGTCATGCTGACTCATGACCAGAAATTTTTATAAATAGCAAGGCAAGGAGCTCATTTGGAACACCGAAAACTCGGATAAGTCACATCACTATACACACTCGACCTGACCACACAACGCCTAACCAGCTCGTGTTCTCAATTCCAACTCTCTCTAGATCCCGAACTCTCGTTACAAATAAAGTTCGGGTGCTAGGGTAATCCCGGCAGTACATACTGCTTCGGCTGTTGTAGCCTGGGAAACAGACGGGCTCGCGGAAGTTGCCTGAAATCTGTTTTAAGAGACCTCTGTTTAACAGAAATCCTCAGCCACAGCCGAGAACCACAGTTTGTTCAGTTTTGCAGCTAGAAAGGTGTAGACGTTTTCAGGTAATCAAGACGGATTCACCAAGGAAAGAGATGTACAAGAAGACATGACTCGGAGGTGATGCTCGGATCTCGGTGAACACGAGCTAGAAGATGTGAGCGCGGTTCCGGTGTGGATTCAACACGATGATTAACTCGGCTCCGGCCCGGTTTCAACTCATCAAAGAATTTGGTGTTAGAGCACAAGTTAGGGACTTCGGTATGAATCAAGACATACATATATGTATATATATATGTACCACAATTTCCCAAATTGTATAAAGAGATTATTTATTTGTTTTATTAATATTGTTTAATAAAATCGTGATCCATGTACTACAAGAAATATATGATTACTTATGTTGAAAGTATAATTACGGGGTTTCCATGTAACAGAGATACGATCATAAGATACGTTGAAGCAGTACATGAGCTTTTTGTGGTGATGGTAAAGAAATTAGCTCAAGGGTTAGGGGTGAAAACTAAAAATATTGGAATGGAGAACTGGCCATGCATGTTCAAGCTAAACAAATACAACTTCACCCCTGAAAGTGTTGGATTCCCAGGCATCCAAACACACACAGACTCTGCTTTCCTCACAATCCTCCAAGACGACGAAGCCGTTTGCGGTTTAGAAGTCATGAACAAGTCCGGAGAGTTCATTCCTGTCGACCCATGGCCCGAAACCCTTGTTGTTAACATTGGTGACATGGCAACAGTAAGTGATCTTTAAACCACTTTTTAAGGTGCAGCATGTTTTAAGCTGATAATGAAGTATTAAACAATATTATGTTGATTTGATGATATTGAAGATATGGAGCAATGGAAGATTCTACAACGTGAAGCATAGGGTGCAATGCAAAGAAACTAAGTTGCAAGTGTCAATCGCATCATTCCTTTTAGGACCAAAAGGTCAGAAGTTGTGGACGATGAGCATCCCCAAAAGTACGTCCCCATCACATATGAAGATTACAGGAAACTGAAGTTCTCGACAAATTTGCATGCGGGTGAAGCTCTTGAACTCTTGTACACACCAAGCTTAGACAAGATATGAACCATGTATGGTTAGGGATTAGTATGAAGTAAAATCGAAATTGATTTGCAGTTGATGAAGAATATTGGAATTGCTTTAATGATTTCTATTGTTACAGAAGAATGACTGTAGTTATACAAAACATTTTTAATCTATGAAGCGTAGGAAGTCATTAGGACGTATTTTGGGACGAATAGTATACGCATTAATATAAATTCTCATCATGATCAGACATCAGATTATTATTATGCAACATATATAAATGATTTACACTTTTATCCATTTGTAAATCTAATTTATCATTCAAGATTTTGCCCATTTCTTGATCTAAACCATGCTTAAGTGAGGTCAGGGTTTATTATTCGAGCATGGGGTCTAAATGGAAGCAGCCAGTCATTCTATTCCTACGGGATAGACGCAATTTAGTAAAAGTAGGTCTACAAGGCCAACTACTCGCTACAAGCTGGTATGGCGCTGAGGCGAGTTTTTTTAACTCCGCCTAGTTACTATAAATCGATCAAAATTGGTCAACCTTAGTCAAAATCACATCTAGTCGGTCAACTTGTGCCGGTTTTGACTTAAAAAATAAAACATAATTCGTACTTCTGTTATATTAAAGAAAAACATCATGATTTACAATTTTTAGAATAATTTAGTATTTAAAAATGTATTTCTCTTATTTATATTGATATGGTAAGGTTAAAATACAAAGTAAAACAAAAATGAGAATGATGATAAGGAATCTAATTCATTAATCTTATATTTGGATGATTAAAATTAATTTAAAAATAAAAATTGATAAGAATGACATTAAGGTAATAACCCATTTATGATGATTTTTCTCTTCACATGTAGGGCACCTGGCAATTCCCCATCATTTTAAAACATACATAACTTTTTTATACGACTTTTTTAAAAAAAAAATCACCATAATAACAATCGTTTTTTATCTTTAATATGAACATCATATTGTTATATAAAAATAAAAAATAAAAAATAGTGGTTTTTTTTAAATTGTGTTATTTGATTGTTCATTGTGTTTTTAATTGAGTTTTTTATGCATTGTGTTATAGATTTTAGTCATTGTGTTTTTCAATCGGTACTCATATTAAAAATAAAAATTGAAACAAAGATTATGTCATTGTATCTTTTTTGGTCATTGTGTCTTTGTGCTTAACATTTGTCTTTCTACATATCATTGTGTTTTAGTCCTTGTGTATAGGGGTGCAAACGAGCCGAGCTGAGCCCGAGCTCGACTAGGCTCGAACTCGGCTCGTTTAACTTACACAGAGCTCGAGCTCGGCTCGTTTTGAGCTCTATTTTCAAAACTCGAACTTGGCTCGTGAGTAGATTTTCAAGCTCGAGCTCGGCTCGGGCTCGAATCGTTTACTATATATCAATTATTTTTTATATAATTATAATTATTTTAATATATTTTTTCTATTATAATTTTATGTACAAAATAATATATATTATTTAGTTATTTTTATTTATTTTTTCATTGCATTATATATATATTAATTAATAATTATTAAATATATATTCTAAACAATTTTATAAATGACAGACTCTTTTAGGTAGGGGTGTTCTTCGGGTTATTTATTCGGGTTTCGGGTTGTTTGGGTCGGGTTGTTCGGGTTTGAGCTCAAAACAAATTGACCCAAGAACCGATCCAAATAAGTTCGGTTTGTTCGGGTTTCGGGTTATACGGGTCGGGTAAATTCGGGTTGGGTTTCTGGTTTAACCAATTAAAAAAAATTCCACCTTTAACAATATCATAAATTAAAAAACCATATTCCGAGCCGTTATAAAACCATATTACAGCCATATTCAACAATAGCATATACTATTTAGCAAAACATGAAATTTATCATACAAGAATGCATTAGACGGGATGAAAGAGCGTTGTAGCATATGGATTAATACTTGTGTAGATTGAAGAAACATACTCAACAAATATTGGTTTAAATACTATTTAAGTTTTTGAATTGAAGATACATTCTCAACAAGCTTTATGGTTATTAATACATTGGGATGTGATAGATCCAATATTAATTGAAGTCTTGAGAACAACCAAACAAGAATACATAAGATCACTGTGCTACTTCACCGCTAAACTACCATATAAAATTAGGAATACATGCATCGATGTATTATACTTCGGGTTATTCGGGTCAACCCAAATCTGGGTATTTCAACCCAAATGCCGACCCGAATATTTTATCTCGGGTTCGGGTTAGGAGTTTAATCAGTTCGGGTGAATTCGGATTGGGTTATTTGGGTCTCGGGTCGCTTCGATTCGGGTTTCTTATTCGGGTACGGTTAAAAAACACACCCCTAGGCTCAAGAGCCGACTCAAACTCGATAAGTTTTTTTTTTAAATAGTCTATGTATTATCACCATTGGAAAGAACAAAAAAGCATAAATAAAAAAATCAAAAAAGACAAAAGAAAAAAACAAAGTGTGACTGACAAGTTCGCATTTAATAAAATATTAGAGAGAACTTTGATTTTGGTCTTTGTGGTTTCTTAAAATTATCAATTTTGGTCCAATAGTTTATTTTAAACTTTTATTGTACAATAGTTTCAATTAACTATCAATTTTAGTCCAACCCACTAACGTATCCACCAACCGTTAGTTAATACAACTTTGAGGGGCCTTTTTTACTTTTTTCACAAACATTTGATTCATATGAATATTTCTTTTTTCTACTAAATATAAGTTTTATACGTTTTGTTATTTTCTAACTATTATGGTTTATTATATTTGTTTATATATAAATATATACTTTTTTATTTTTATAATATTTTTTTTGAAACCGGAGCTTTTATGCAACTATATATTTATTTATATTTGAATAATTTTATTTTTACTTTTTTATAGACGTAATAATATTTAGGCTTTAAAAAATAGAATATTTACTTTTTAAGTTCCATTTTAATTCTACAATCCTACTAACTATAAATGATTTAGAAAAATTAACTTTCCTGCTTTTATTTTTCGGTTGTAAAAAGAGCATATATTAATTTCATATTATTTTTTTTTTCTTTTCAATTGACGGAGGGTTAGAAAATCTATATATTACTTTTAATTCTTGTTTTGTATATTATTTTTCAAACAACTAAAAAAAATTTTATACTCTAAATTTCATATCTTAATCACATTACCAGCTCATCAAAATGGGAATGACTTATTGGCTTATATTTAATAATGGTACATAATTTAAATTAAAATCGTACTTTAAAATAAAACTAAATGCAATGTTTTTAAAATCGACATATTATTACAACTATAAAAGGTTAAAAAAATAAAAGTATTTAAATATAAATAAATAATATACACTTGCATAAAACCGTCAATTTTGAGAAAAATATATTTAAAAAAAAATAAAAAGTGTGTAGATATTTATTTATAAACAAATATAAGAAACCATAATACTAAAAAATAACAAAAAGTATAAACTTATATTTGGTAGAAAACCCAAAAATTCTTATGCTTAAAAGTTTGTGCAAAATACAAAAAAAAACCCTCAAAGTTGTATTAACTAACGGTTGGTGGATGACGTTAGTAGGTTGGACTAAAACTGATAGTTAATTGAAACTATTGTACCATAAAAGTCTAAAATAAACTATTGGATCAAAATCGATAATTTTAATAAACCACATGGACCAAAATCGAAGTTCTCTCAAAATATTAATTTAGCTTTATAAACTTATCTTCTTCTTCTTCTTCTTCTTCTTCGCCTCAAATTTACATCGCCGGAAATCTTTCCGGCAATATTTTTTCTACTTTGTTCTGTCTTTTCTCCTTTTCTCAGTATTTTAAAGGGGTCGATGTCAAAATTTTATAGAAATCGCCCGAGATTTTTACGTATATATAACACTAAATCTTTTTTTTCACAGGTTACGCCGACCCCTGCGGCCAAACCGTAGGTCCGCCCCTCATGGGCGGATCTACATATATAGTTGCGGGTTCACGGGAACCCACGGAGTTTCGGAATTTTAGTAGAACTCTTATATAAAATGTGAGAGTAAACCCATATATAAATTGATTAGTGAACCCATAAACAGATTGAACTATTGTGAAGTGGTAAAGATCAAGCCTTGCAACTGACAGAACCTGAGTTCGATTTCGTCTTGCAGTGTATTTTTTAATTTTCTAAATAATGTTTAGGCTTTAGATATTTTTTTCCACCGTATTATTTGAATTTGAAATTTTAATATTAACTCCCCATAACCACAATACTTAAAAAGAAAGTATTTACAAGGAAAGAACTACGAGAACTTATTGGGTTTGCTGTTTAGAACACACATTTGGCTATGTAATTATTTAGCGGTTGTAACAACGAGTGTTGAAAGACGTTTTTCTTCAAAGAAGCATGTGAAGACGTAATTGCGTAATAGGATGGGTGATGGATACTTAAACGATTCTTGCATTGTTATATATTAAAAGGGAGTTCCTCCAACAAGTTCCGGTCGAAGACGTAATGCAACGTTTTAAAAAGGTGAAAATTTATAGAGAACAACTAAAAGTAGGTTTATATATTATTTAACTTGAAAAGATATCGTATTTATATTATATGTTTTTTTTTAAATTCTAGTGACAATGTTTGGTTTTGCTATTGTATCGTATTTATATTATGTGATGAAACTTGCCCGACCTGAACCATTGAATTGTCCCAAACCGAACCGGAAATTTTTAGATTCAGTCGTATGAAAATAGTGAACCCACTAGAAAAGATTCCTGAATCCGCCACTGCCGCCCCTGCATGTCTTTCATTTTGTAAAGTGAAAGGTTTTACAATATATATATATATATATATATATATATATATATATAGGGGATGGTTCAAACGAAAACCATAGTTTTCTAGAAAACTAATTAAATCAATCTCAACCATCTATTTATTAGATCAATGGTTGATATGTGTAGTGGCAATTAGGTAATTAAATAAAAATTAAAGGAGATTAATTAAAAGGATTAAGGGTAAAATGGGTAACTAAAAAATATTAACCACTGTTATCCATCAGTCAAATCCTCACGTTCTCTCTCTTATTTTTTATTTTTATTTATTCGTTACATTTCTCACAACATTGTAGGCATAAAATAAAACATGCATTTAGGAAACCAAAAGGAAAATAAAAAAAGGTTGGAAAATCGAAAAGCAAAAGGCAACATAGCAGAATTCAAAAAAGAAGTTTCTAGCTTTCTATCTCGAATTATCATAAGTTTTATTTTTTATTCTATTTTCCTATTATTAAATAGTTGAAGCATTTTTTTGTTGCTTTTTATTTTTATATTTACTTGTCGTTGTGCATGTTAAAAGAAAGTTAGTGATGGTTATACATATATGTAATATTTGTTACGTATATGTAAAAGCTAAGATACATATATGTAACTTAATGATATACGCATATGTAAAAGCTAAATTACAATATACATAACTTAATGATATACGCATATGTAAAAGCTAAATTACGAAGTTTCATATACGTAACTTAATGATATACACATATGTAAAAGCTAAATTACGAAGTTTCATATATGTAAACTACAATACACAATTAAATGGCATGACCAATGACCAAACCCCATTTAATTTATCTTTTTCTATGTATTAACTAACTTCATCCAACCAATCACAAGTAATATATTTAGGCTAATATTCAACTTTTATATAATATAAGTAGACAGTAAAGCGAAAATACAAAGCAAAATAGTTTAAGATCAAAACAAAAATTTAATATAAGGAAAAAAAAAAAAACAAAGGCATTTGGAATTGATGGGTGACTAAAAGATGAAATAAAGTTGAACTGGGATGAGGAATATTAGATTCCTCAGTAATTGAATCACCAACAAAAAACTGTGTTTGACTCGTCTTCCAGCCACTTCAAGTCTTCAACCCCATTACCTTATCTTGAACCTAATCAATTTATATCACCTGCAACATGAGATGAGATGAGATATCTAAATTAGGATGAATCAATTTATATCACCTGCAACAAACTTACATCAAGATCTGCCACTCTCAGCTACCATCGCAAAAACAGTTTTAGACCTCGTAACCGATTTTGACCGTCGGCGATGGTTTCTGGACTATTTTTACCGGTGCTATACGAATTTGACCGGAAGATTTGGTTGATTCTGACATGCGTGAGATTTGGCTATGTCCCTTTCTTGAGATTTGACATGAGAGATGAATGGGAGAAACTCATGTTAAACCTATTAAAATGGCGTGGTCACATTTACTAATATACCCTTTATACAAAAATAAAGTAAAAAGAATTATGAATGATATGATTGGTTAAGAGGAGTTTTCATAGTTTTTACAAAACTAAGTGGTTCTCATTTGAACCCTCCTCTCTATATATATAGGATTAGGTTAAAATAAAAACCCACTTGAGTTGTAAAAACTCTAGAAATTCATTCTCAACCATATGTTTTTAATTAAAGTTTAAATCTTATGGTTCATAATTAAAGTTAATAAAAAATGTAAACATATATATAACATTTTGTCTCTCTTGAAAACATATATAAAAAATTAGTAAAAAAAATGTTAAAAAATAGCAAAAAAATATTTTTTTGATTTTTCGATATTTTGTATTAAATGTAACAACATATATTACGTGTGTAACAAAAAAAAACGATGTTACATAGGGTTTTCACAACTCAAATGAATTTTCATTTTATACTTCCCCTATATATATTTTAATAAAGTAAAATAATATGGACACATGGCATCATGTCAGGTTCAAAATCCAGCCAAACCTTTTCCTCTTTTGGTTACTAAAATCCTCGCGGGGCAAAATCTTGATTCGGATGTATACCCATTTTATTCGGATCCTATTTAAAGTTGTAAAATAATCTGATCTGACCCTAGGGTTTGTATCTTCATGCCCATCCCTCTGCCACGATTCAAGCATCAACAGCAGCTGTTAATGTGTATGCGATTGATCGATTTGATTCTTAATCGGATCCTATCTAAAGTTCAAATCTGATTTGATTTCTGTATCTTCGTTCTTTGCCACGATTTCTTCGAAACAGTCATAAGATGAGTCAAAAGGTGGGATGTGGGATTTGTAGTAGAAGATTGACCAGATGATAGATAGAGAAAAAGTATGGTTCTTTTTAATAGCTACTTGTCGGTTATTTTATATAGATTCTTGAAATATATATGTGGGTTTGTCTTGTCTTGATTGGGGTTAAAGTTATCTGAAATAATAATTGATTTGGGGTTTGTAAGTTAGTGAATTTGATACGATTCGATTCATAATTAGCTATCAAACTACATTTTCTTTTTCCAGTAGGGGTTATTGAAACTTGATATAACATCTTTTCTAACTCTCAATTCTACCCGTTTGATATATTTAGTGTCAAATCAATGGAGGTTTCATTCGTATTTATTTATTTATTAAGATTTTGACATTCATTCGATTCATAACAAGCATGGATGTCATCTGTTCTATAATGGATTTATTATTAATACCATAGATACAATAGAAGTCAATAGAATTTTTGTAATATCATTATGTATGTTATTGTGTTTCTATTATTTATGCTGTTTACGCATAATCACCTTAAATTTTTCTTCCCAGGTTGGTATTTGGTGTCTAAACCATTCACATCCAAGATTTCAGTTCTATCCGTATAGTTTGTTTTATATTTATAAAGGGATTCAATTTGTTTTTTTTCTTTTAACTATTATGTTGTAGTATCTTCTTGGTTTTTCAAATTATGTAGGCATTTATAATTTATGTTTTGTTTATTTCATGCTCATTTTATTTGAAATCTGATGCAGGCTACCTATTAATTACCAAACAAATGAATTCTACAACCTTAGTACCTTACATATGCACATGAAAAATGCAGAATGATCAGCAAAGTCTGGAGGTTTGCTACTTTTCCCATATACTTGCTTACATTAATAGTTTCCTAATTGTATAATTGAATTTACTAACAATTTGGCCCAATAACTTGCAGATCTTTACCTCGTGGGTCAATGTGTAGGGTAACGGGTCAAATAAATTTGAGTAAAATGAACAGAACATCATAAACATTTGAATGTGCATACAATAAAGATGGAAAAAATGAATTAACATTTTCTTTCAGTTTTGGTGTCAAGCAGGTATTAAATTTCCTAACTATTTTTTACTTTTAATCTACTGCAAACTAGAACGCTAAATTTTTAGAAACCATGACCCAGTTTGACCCACTTTGACTTTAGGGTGATTTCCAGATTTCCAAAGAATTGACCATAAGTTGTTCTGCAACCTGCATTTTCTAAAATTGGTTGTACGCCACTCACTTTTGCATTGAGAAACATTAATTTGGGTTGGGTTGAAATTGAGTCGGTTTGAAATGAGTCGTTTTAGCACATGAAGCAGTATGATTAATCTACATCTTCATTAACCTGCTGTAATAATACTATATAACATTAGTTGCATTGGGTTATCTATTAAAGCATTTAAGAGGTTTTTATTATATGCATTTTTGGCTTTTGTAACTGAATTAAGTTAAATTTTATAATCAGTTTTATTAAATTTAAAGCTCATAATCAGTTATTATTAATCTATTTATAAATGTGTGGATTAGGGTTATAGATTTTGATAAGTTTACGTATAAATGGATGGATTAGGGTTATAGATTATGAATTTTGACCTGTTTACATATTATTATTTGTTCTTTCTGTCATTTGGGTGGTTTCAACTTTTGATTTATTTAGATGTTAACAGATGAAGATGACAAAAAAGGCTGATGTGAAACTTAAACAAAAGAACTCTGCTTTAGATGTCCGATGTAGAGGCATGTAGATATATTATGTAGATATAAAGGAGAAATGAGACAAATATTCATTGAAATGGTGGATGTAATCATTTATATGTAGGCTTGGTGGCCATAAAACATAAATATTGTATATTTAATTTTATAGTAGGATTACGATGCATTTCTTTTTTATTTATGATGAAAAGCAATAATACATTCTCCTTTGTATGCTGTCACTGAGCAATATTTTTGTTTGAGTGGAATATATATGGCAAATCTACATGATTGGTTTAATATTTTTTTATATATATAGCAATTCAACCCCCAATGTAACCACCAATAGTTGTTAATTGTTTTAAACTTATAATAATATATTGGTTTGGCTATGTTTTTGTCTGGACAATGTTGAGGTATATTCAAATTGATTCAGGTTTCAATTGTAGAGGACAGGTGTAAAAGGTTTACTTCTTATAAACGTCTGCCACCAGGAATCCTAAGCCTTCAAATTCTCTTTATTTATGTATATAATTATTTTTTTGTTATATGAGATCAAAGGCTGCTAGAGACGGTCATAGTTGAGGCATTAGCTAGATTCTGTCTAAAATAAGTTTGAGTCAAAGTGACGTCGTGTCTAAGTGAGTCGTTTTAGAACATAAGGTGCTATAATAAATTCAACAAGCATTTGTTGTTCATTTATAAAAAGAATCATGCGTGACAAACTTTTACACCATTTCTTCTTCTTCTTTTGTTTGTAATTTTATAGCACACCAAAAGTTTTGTCGCCTAAATAAATTATTCAATCCATGTAATACACGGGTTCTAAAACTATATACTAACAAAAGAAAATAATCTGTAAACATGGCATTCCGTGAGGTTAATCCTCAATATCAAATTCCCGCATAAATCACTTCTCTTCTATTGATGGAAAACAAAAAAAAATATCTTTTTTTTAAATATAGTATTGATTATAAATTCAATATACCGTATTAATTGGTTAATCTCTATTAATTGAATTATTAATGCTATAAATTATATTGTAAACATACCTGATATAAAAAAAATATTAATATATATAATAATTACGTGTCATAAATATATTTTCTTTAAAATTAAAATGTATATAAAAGAATTTGTGTTTAAAGAATACATTAACATTTAATTTTTGAGCCATCTTCGTATTGAATAACACTATAATAATTTTGTTTACTTTTTACAAATATCCAATATTTAATAAGTCTTAAAAATCATAGACAAATTTTCCATTTTTTATATTTAGTATAAGACTATTGTGATAGTTGAACAACAGTGTGTTTATAAGGATATCCTGAAAGCTGTTTAAAAAGGAAAATCTGATGTCTTTTTTTTTATAATTTAGGGTTTAAGGTATGTAATGGAAAACATTTTTGTGAAAGACTTTAACTACATCCTTCATATTTAAAGGCCTCATTGTTTTAGCAACTAATTCCAGTGGTATTACTTTTTACATTAATTATCTTTTATTTTATTTCTATTAAATTATTTATTAAATTATTCATTGTAATTTATATATTAACTTATACCATGTAATACACGGAGTTTTAAAGCTAGTATATATATATAGGGTTAGGTTAAAATAAAAACCCACTTGAGTTGTAAAACTCTAGAAACCATTCTTAACCACATGTTTTTAATTAAAGATTAAATCTTGTGGCCCACAATTAAAGTTAATAAAAAATGTAAAAGTTTATTTATATTTTCTCTCTTCTGAAAACATATATAAAAGTTACTAAAAAAATATAAAAAAATAGCAAAACATTTTTTTTATGTTTTCGATGTTTTGTATTAAATGTAACAACATATATTACATGTAACAAAAAAAAACGATGTTACATAGGGTTTTTCACGGGTTTTCTCAACTCAAGAGGGATTTCAAACTATACTTCTCCTCTATATATATATAAGGGAAGGATATTTTGAGAACCATGTTGAGTTGTAAGAACTTAAGAACTCCCATTCTAGGCCACACATTTAATTAAATGATTTGGAATATGTTGTTGAGATTAAATCTGGCAAAAAAGTCAAAGTAGGAGAGTGAATAAATATGTAACTGATTACACTAACTTTTAAGTCCGTTACACATGTGTAAAATGTCGACTCGGTGCGTAAAAAATTATGTAATTTTTTTTACGTGTATGTAACCTACATATATTACGCATGTTTTAAAAAAATCGAAAAAAATATCGTTACACTGAGTTCTTTCGAGTTCTTAAAACTCAAAGGGGTTCTCATTTGAAATCTCCCCTATATATATGTGTATATATATATAGGGGAGGGTTAACGTACAAATGAAATTAACGTGCTAAACATGAGAATCAAGTAGATTAATTATATATACAAGTAGAGTAATTATGTAGTTACATCATAGAGTAATTACGTAATTACTCTATGATGTAATTACATAATTACTCTACTTGATTCTCACGTTTAGCACGTTAATTTCATTTATATTTGATCAAAACCACACACACACACACACACACACACACACACACACACATATATATATATATATATATATATATATATATATATATTAAAGCATAGCTCATAAGCAAAGGCCAACTATTTTAGCATGTAATTAAGGAATGTGAAGAGAAGTTTTAGCGTGTGTGTGGTAAGGATTCTAAGAGAACCATTGGAAAATTGAGAACCATTTTGAACAACTAAAAAAACTCTCTAAAAAAATATTATAAAAATTATAAAACAAAGAAAACCGAAAATTTTAAAAAAGTAAAAAAACCAAAATTCTTATATTTCATTCCGGTTTCATTAAAAAAAACGAAATTTTTTTTTTCTTTTTAATTCGTATTAGACCTATACACATATGTATACTTTCATTTAATCTCTAGTTACGTAATATACACATATGTACATTATCATTTACCATAAATTATACATATGTGTATAGGAAAAAACATGTGTGTACATATTATACATATATGTATAATAAAAAAAACTGATTTTTTTTCTTTTTAATTCGTATTATACCTATACACATATATATACTTTCATTTAATCTCTAGTTATGTAATGTACACATATGTACATTATCATTTACCTTAAATTATCCATATGTGTATAGAAAAAAAACATGTATGTACATATATATACATATTATACATATATGTATATGTATAATTTAGCTAAACCGAGAATTTTTTTTTTTTTAGATACCGGGATGATAAATAAGAACTTTGGCTTTTTTACTTTTTTTACTTTTATGTTTTTTTTTGTTTTATGATTTTTTTTATTTTTGGGTTTTTTTGTGGTCCAAAATGGTTACATGATCCTTGATCCTATATATATATATATATATATTAAAGCATAACTCATAAGCAAAGGCTAACAATTTTAGCATGTAATTAATGAATGTGAAGAGAAGTTTTAGCATTCGTTAGTAACTCTGATTATTTTTTAGGAGAACGTTTCTTTTCGAAACAAACAAGATGTCAATGTTGTAATTTTATTGTATAGTCATCCATAGACACACTTGCATCCTCAACAACAACGTCGTGAAACCTAACAACAACCACCGTAATCATCCATCGGCTTCCACTAGTCGCAGGTAATTTCTAATCTTGTTAAATAAGTAATAGACTTTGTTTTGATCGTAAAGAAGAAAATGTTAGCAACGCAAAGAAAGGGATACCCAAAATAGTCCAAATTAGGTTTTGTCTCGTGTGATGTGATGAAAGTGGGAGGAGTGCCGGTTGCGCTGACGACGTCACCATCAGTTGGAACGGTGGTGGTGGTGGTTGAGATGGATTGGAGAGAGTGAAAGCAGTGATGGTTTTGGATAAATTAGGATAATCTGGAATGTTTATGATTACGACTGTTTTTGTTAATTGGGGGCGTTCTTCATCATCGTCATTTGGATTCAACTTTCTTTCTTTCTCAATGTGTGAAACCAGGGAGAGAAAGAGGACAATGAAGGAGATGAAGAAGCTGACTTGGCTGCCTGGGGGTTTTAGTTTAGTTTAGTTTAGTTGAAACAGAGGAGGGAAAGTGGGATGAAGCTTCTTCCATGGATTCCAATTTAATTGTGACATGTATTATTGACTCTTGACATTTCTACTCGGTTCGAACTTACCGGGACAACCAGAAAATGGAGGTTCAAAAGTTAAAGAATTGTTCAAAGACAAACTGCTATAGAGCTCGGTTTGTTTTGATCCCTATTTCTAAAGCTTGAGTTCAGCTCCTGAGTAGGTTTTCAAACGGGCTTAGTTAAGGCTCGAGCTTGTTTAAACTCAGCCCTCCGGATTCAACAATATGATATGGTCATGGTGATAATAACACGTGCCCTTCCTACACGTATAATTTTGAAAATGTGTTTTATGTGCTTTCATTTAAGTTAAGGGAAGCAGTCTCCGACGGAGAGGTGGAGGCTGTTCTAATATTGTTCTTATGCATTTTCAATACAAGTAAGCTAAATTTAGTTTGTACCCTTTTTCTTAATCAAGATGAAATATTGATTAACTTTATAAGTCCATCATAGATTTAATCAATATTGTCTTCTAGGTGTTTTTGTTTTAACATTCTTTTTCTTGATTCCTTGTTAGCCAATATTAATTTGTAGGGGGGCAGTATTTGCATCAATTACAACACCTACTGTAGCAACAGGGTATTGCCTGTTCTTCGCCTACGTGGGTATGTATGCATTAAATAAAGTTTTTTTGCTACGTGCATTTGTCGATTTGATTATTAAATTTGTTCATGAGGATGATTTTTTTTTAACTTTTGCATGAAATCAGGCTCAACAGGTCTCGGTTTCTGCAGTTTAGCGATCTAAACAGTTTCAGAGTAAAGCTATTCTTAGATTCTCGATTTTCATGGAGCTATCGATACCGCAATACTTCAACGAGTACACTGCTATCAGGAGTTATGGTCATGTCTACACAAAAGCTAAATAGGTAAGAATTCTAACATTATTTTGAGAACAGAAAGGTGTTGACTTTTGACTGTAAGGTCAAATTCTCTAAGTTTCTATTTATTTTTGCAGTGGAATAATATGGTGAATGTGACATTCTCATCTAAAGCATTTTTGAGTGGATTACTAGCAATGTTTCTTGTTGTAATGATATTGTGAATGTGACAAGCTCATCCCTTCAGTTTGATTCAAAGTCATCCTCCTTTTGTTGTGAATATTGATCAACTTTTACAAAGCATATTTCTTGACTCATAATGATGCATAGGATAGTAGTTGACTTTTACCACTGGTTTATGATACGTCTCTACCAAACCCATAATAGAATTTAAATTGGAGTTTATAAATCAATGGACTATGCTTAAAAATAAAGTAGAAGTTAATATTCCAAATTATTTAATTTTAAAATATGCATTTCATGTATAAGCCTTGTTTATAATTTAAATGTTGCTTTGAAACACGTCTTTCATGTATAAGACACCAATTATTGTATATTTGTATTGTATGTTTGGAAAATGATTTGTAACCATGTATAAAAGTATCAATACAACATCCTATCATGATATTATTCCTCAAGATGGCGTATATAAATAACTAGCTTTAGATTTTTATGTAATACACAAGATTACTTAAATAAAGAAATTAATTTAAAAAATAATTATATATATATGTGTGTGTGTGTAAGATTACGTGTAGTATAATGTTTTTTCAGTTATGTCTATTTTGGTCATTTTATACATTTTATTAAAAGCTCCAGCTACTCTGCCAAACACCTAAATATATCCAAAAAACTACAGCTACCAGCTTCCAGCCACCAGCTTACAGCTTCCAGCCACTAGCTATCAGCTAATTTGCCAAAGATACCCTTAAACTAAAATCCTGAGGATGAATAGGAACACTAAGTGAAAGTCAGATAATCTGTGACAAGTTGAAATATGTGATGTCAAATACTCAAATGTGTCTTATAAAATTATAAAATATTATTTTTCAAAGTTCGAATATTTTTGGTGGCTAGTTGACCCTATCAACAGGTTAACTTTTTTAGAGATGGGTTCCAGTCCGCGAGCACACACTTTTATTTCTGCTTGAATTTGCAACATAAAAAGTAGTTTTCTATTGGGATGTGATCTTTATAGATCACCCCAATTATTACTATACAGGGTTATACAAGTTGTATAGGTAACGCATGACAGACAAGTATATGAAGAGGGCACAAAAAATCAACCTCTTCAGCCTACACGGCCCATACGAGCCGTATAGGTCTTCAACAACTTAGGTTCTATACAGCCCGTATAGGCAAAAAGTGATGTGTAAAGATCCATGATAGTGTATGAATGTCATGTATGAACATCCTACGCCTTTCTATTTGATAAAAACTCCTAGTAATGCTAAATTTGCAATGCCCTTTCAATCTTCATTATATACCATGTTCAAAATAAGTGCACAAAACATAATAACAAAAAAACATGTGTATATCTTGCTTTGCCACCCCCCCCCCCCCTAAATTATACATCTGCACCAAAATCAGAAATCCGTGACTCGAACAACTAAAGGCGTAGTAACTCGCGAACTCCTATGCTTCCATTGCAAGTAACCGAACACATAACCGTGAGTTGGTACAGAAACCTTGAACGTAACAGTAAAGTTGACTTTTTGACCATACCGGTCAAACACTATTCTTTTAGGGTGCACGCTCACTTCAATCCCGTGTGGAGTTGTCACCACCGCTCTATACGTAATCCGCTGACTCTGCTTCCTAACATTAGTCAAAGTTCTAGAAACCGAGAAAGTTGACTTTAGGTTCGATACTACAATTGCGGGATAGTTGAGACCCGAAGGCATCGAAAACGGTTGGTTGTTACAAGTACTGTTGTCTCGGGTTATAGGGTGAAGCATTTTCTCAGTATAACCAATCGAGCAAAGAAATGATTTGTAGTCTGTTGGGTTTGCGTCGTACACAAGACCTGGGTCAAGAACCGTTGTCGGGTCAATAAATCCCGACCCATAGTCAAAGGCGTTCCCCCTTCTTCCATCCGGATCAACTCTCATTGGTTTCCCGTTTTTGTCAAAAACCGTAGCTGCAGTATTATTATTTACATCAAATTCTTGTATACTAATTAACTAATAACAAATTGAATTTACAATTTACCCGTTGTCATGATTGCAGATTTGATCGCAGACGGGGACAACGCGGGATGAACGGCTTTGATCAGTGCTACAATCCCGGTCACGTGCGGGCATGCCATTGAAGTCCCGGAAAGAACATTAAAATTCATTTTTCCAACTGCAGGTGACCATGCTGCAAGTATATTCAATCCTGGAGCTGCAATATCAGGCTATTAAAAAATAAAATTAGTTTAATCATGTGTTTTGAAATATCAAATATACATTGTAATTGTAATTCCACACCAACTAATCTTTTTACCTTCAAAATTTCTGGGGTTAAAGCATTAGGACCTTTAGAAGAGAACGATGCTACTCGAGGAGCGGGTTGTGATCCTAATTTGGCATTCGAAGCGAAAATCCTTAATGTCGCATTGCTGTTTATAATAACCCGTGTTAATACTAAATAGAATTAAATAACTAATTAAATATATATAACTAGAAAGTGCACACGAACCGTGCATTACTAGTAATATAGGATAGAATCCGGTTTCCCATTCTTTTTCCAACAATTGCAGCCGGGATCACAAATGGAATCGCCACATCCTTGTCGGTATCATCAATTAATATCATTCCGACTCCACCCACTGCTTTGACTACCTCGCTTTTTGCCAGTTTTGACTCAGTTGACCGCTCTGCGTGTCGGCATAACAACACCTTACCTCTAGTCTTTGTGTAGTTTAATGAGCCTTCTAAGCAATAACTGCACACAAAAAAAATAAAAAGTTAACACTTCTTTTCACAATAAAAGTGTTTATTTGCACATAATAAACAAAAGTACCTGATCACCTGGATTGATATGGAGTAAAATAACCCCTATTTGCTATTGAAGCTGATATTATTCTTGCTGGGACCATCATTTGATGCATACTTAGACTTTCTCCCTATTAAATAAAAAAAAAAAAAAATTTGTAGTGTGCATTTTTTCTTAATTAAAAATAATATAAAATGATATTAAGTTACCTTCACTTTAACACCATTTCCCATAACAATTTTGGAAGTAAACTCTCTATCTGTTGAACTAGCTGCAACTGTGATAAGCCAAGGGGCAAGATTTGTAGCCGAGCCTTTGGTCCCTCCGTTACCAACTGATGACACAACGGTTATGCCATGGCTAACCGCGTGGTACGAGCCGATGGAAATGGCGTCACTAAAGTAATCACCTTGAGGAGCATCGGGCCCGAGAGATAGCGACATGATGTGGACCCCGTCTCGGACCGCATCATCAAACGCAGCTAATATATCCGCATCATAACAACCTGAATCCCAACATGTTTTGTACACCGCAATCCTAGCCAATGGTGCACCGCCTCGTGCTCTGCCGCTTGCCAGCCCGTTGTAACTCATGTTCTGCACGTGGCGGCCCGCGGCGGTGGATGCAGTGTGGCTTCCGTGACCGATGCTGTCTCGTGGTGACCTATAAGATACTTTCTTTTTTGGATCGTCATCGGTTGCAAAGTCTAGATTATTATTTTCTTCGGCTTCATAGCCACTGTGATAATATCTTGCTCCTATCACTTTCCTGTTTGAAAATCAACATGTCGGGATACAAATGAGACGATTAATAAGAGTGATTGTTTTGTTTTTAATTAAATATGGAAATGGTTTAGAAAACCTGTTGCAATTTGTAGTGTTGAACGCCTCCCCTGTTTGGCATATTCCTTTCCATCCAGCCGGCACCGGTGGCATTCCCGTGTCGTGAAAACTTGGGGATTCCGGCCAAATTCCTATGTTATGTTAACATTAGTGTTTATCACAAATCCCATAATCTTAATTAACAAATCATTTGGTTCACAGGTGATGGGCTATGATTTTAGTAGGGTCATATAATCTTATTTACAATATAATGCTTTCAGAATAATGCTACCAGCTTGCATGTCAAATTTTACGGGCCGTATGATGTCAAATCAACTATCGTTTGCAGAGTGTATTACATCACACGAGTTGTATGATGTGGCAAAAATAGTCACACGGGGCCGCATGATTTGCCATTCATACTGCCCAGATGACTATTTTCTCATTGTCATATAGCCCGTGTGACACGTCATTGGTGTCCAGATAACATGTTAACGGTCTTTGTTTAGTGTCTACCTTTTATTAACTTTATACTGTGTGAAAAGTGGTGTTTATTTCAAATCTTAAGTCAATATCCAAAGGAAATGAAATAATACCTGTATCAATGAAACCAATAATAACATTAACTTGATTCTTGGTCGAAAACCCCGGGATTTCCATGGTAGTTTCTTCGGCCAAACCGATAAAATCCCATGAATGTGTCGTGTGAAGTCTCCTCCTAGTATTCTCGAACACCGAAACCACCCCTTCCATCTCTGCAACCCCAAATTCACAAGGTAATCAACTATTCATATACACATTAATATGCATATGTATATATAGAGACTCACCGGCAATTTGGCGAGCTTGGTTTTCAGTTAACTTAGCAGCAAACCCTTTAAACCCATGCTTATAGCTATACAAATGAGCAGCCTGTGCCTCTTCAACACTATTAAAAAAAAACACTAAAATTAAAAGGGGCAAAAGCCAGTGTTGTAGAAATCGTTAGTCGAGCAGTGAGGTGGTACTGACCAGTGATTAATCGGGATTAATGGGATTGGAATTTATATGTAATTTTTCAAATATCCACATATATACCAAATTTTACATATAAAACAATTTTGACCGATTTTAACCAAATAGCGATTAATCAACCACTGGTTGGTGTTACGCGGCGCAAAGGCGGGTTTTTTACAACCATGGCAAAAACTATAAACCTTAGGGAATTTAACTATTTTAAAAATTGAATCACCTTCCATGAACAGAAGAAAGAATTCGATGATTATGGGTCACAATCTCATCTGGGTCTTCACTATCTGTGCTACCCATATACACTACATACACCTTCACAGACCAAACACATTAACAACAAATCAAACAAACAAGACCAGACCCAGAATATTATACTATATGATATGACTAACTGACCTTAGCGTAACTGAAGACAGCAAACATAGACAACAATAGTAATAAAAGACAGGAGACAAAGAGGGTGTTAGAAGAAGAAGCCATTGGTGCAAAAAGAAAGAGGATGTTTGGGGTGAATTTATTTTAGAGGGAGAGTGGTCACAGGTATACCGTGAGAGAGAGTGGGTACATACAGTTTTACGGTATATGTAATGGTAATGGAACGGTGGGTGATAGGGTAATGACACAGTGAGGAAGATGCCGAAGTACTTGTATCAATTTAATAAATAATCTTTTCATTCATTTAAAACATTAATTGGAATAATTAAATTGGTGTTTTAAGTTAGGTGTTGGGGTTTATTACTCCACTCGAACGGAAAAACTTGTAACTCGAAACCGAATTAAATTCAAATAATGTGTTTGAGTTTGGGTTATTTGAATCGGGCTCTTGTTAGGACGAAATTTTGATCTGATTTTAAGTTAAATTTGAGAATCTCGAGCTATACTGAGTTACTGACTCGAATAACTTGAATTCGAAAAAATATATTTAAATATTTTATTTTATGGTTTTAGTTTTCTTTTTAACTTTTTTTTAGGTTTTTTTAATTATTATTATTATTATTATTATTTCTTTTTTGTTGCTAATTTTGTTTATTTGAATAGACCCAAAATTCAAATAAAATTATTCAAATCAGATTTTTTAATAATATTTGATACAAAAGGAATTTTCAAATTCAAATAACCAAAGAAAATGAAAACTCGCCACAACGAACACCCCTATTAATCAGAATGTTCAACAACACTTTTGTTTTAAAACTATGATAGACCTTATATAGCTGCTTATTTTATTTTTCGTCTGGACTTTTGTTATGTTATCAAACATTATCATTACTTGATTATTTACTTAAAATTGGTTCAAATATGATTAGGTTTATTTGGGGGAAACGGCCTTCACAAAATTCATACAAGAGATGATGAAAACATGGATCTTAGAAAACACGTTACAGAAATAATGGAAGGATTGTATTGTGGTGGTGATTTTTTAATCACTTTATTTTCATATCGTGATTCAAGGGTTGAAGTCCATAGGTTATGATGCTAAAAATTTATTGTTATATAATCTAATAAAAACAAATTTTATAAATTAGAATTAACAATAAATGAAAATACAAGTAGGGGTTTCGAATCCCGAAAACAAGCAAGCCGTGGCTGTCCTCCACTTGACCCGTCAACTAAGGAGATGAGATCTCAAATGTCAGAAAGAGGCATCAACAATAAATGAAGGAATTTCTATAAATGTTTTAAAATTAATATAGGAAATAAAAACATTTAAAATAAGTTTGTTGTCATAAAATGGTTAAGGTGTGAAATAAGAGGTCATAGGTTCAAACCTTGTAGTGAGTAAATAACTTAGAAACGTCTCATACATCAACTTAACACGACAAACCAATTCATGGTTGTGTCATGTTTGCTTATTGATTTTCTGAAAACTATCAAATTACATAAATAAAGGGGAAAAAGCAATATGTGTGATGCTAAAAGTATAAAACCATCTCTTTACATTTTAACTTCAGGATAAGAATTCAACCGTTTGTTTTATTATAGGTTAAAAAGAATTCAAAAATTATGAAATAAATTGGTCAATTAATGACCTTGTCTGACTGACACAAACCTTATCAGTTTTGCAAAACGTGTTGGTAAATTTGGCCATAAACTCATTTAAACCCTCTTAGAGTAAGCTAAACTCATAAATTTGGTCATGAAAGAAATTCACACTTTTACGTGTAGCAAAACTATACATATCCTTATGTGTTGGTAGACTAGCGAGCATTCTTAAATGTGACCCTGCTAACTCTATTTTCACATGTCTTGGGTTCGAATTGGAGCAAACACAAAGTTCTATAAGTCATCGATTTTGAACAAATTTTCAATCTACTATGAGCAGGTGAAAGCGCAAAACCTCTCTTTTGGAGATAGACTCACTCTTGTAATGTCTGTGCTCGAGTGTTTGTCTCTTTATTCTTTTATATTTTTCTCAAATAACTTACGTGCTATAGAATCTTTGAGAAGAGAAATTCTTTTGGGATTCGAGTACCAAAAGATTAATTTGGTGAGTTGGAGTTCGTTAATTCTTTCAAAACAAGACATGTTTTGGCATTAGAAGTCTCTAAATTTAGCCCTTTTTACTAAGTGATTATGGAGGTTTAAGAGAGAGAGTGATATCTTTTGACCTTTGGGCTTGTTGTATCAAAGCGATACACAACTTACCTTCAATAGCATTATTAACTACTTTGATGAGTTTGGCTTTTCTTTAGAAGGTTTCTTGCAAAATGGATGCTTGGCTACAGGAGCAAAACTTCATTTTAAAATGAAAAATGGCTAGAAATGTTGTTATTAAAGATAAATACACACATATCTACTTTCTTGAACCCAACAAGAAAAGTATGATCTTTCAATGGTGTCCAGTAAGGAATAAGAAAAGTCGATGATTCTGCCATAGGAATGAAAGAGGAATGCGAGAAGGGGAATCAAATCTGAAGAATTTGAAAGCTTGAATCGAACATGGGAGGGCTTATACCCTCGGATCACATGGATAGTAGGAACTAAATTGAAGATTCTTCTGGGTCCTTTTGTTAGTCAATTCTTTGCTGAATTTTAGTCGAGAGATGATCATGGGTGCATTTACAAGCTTTTAAACGGGTCATTTAGGTGCCATAGAATGTCAATTGGTTTGTATGGCGTTTGCTAGTTAACAATATCCCTTTGTCTAGAAACACTAAGGAGTGGAGATGTGGTAATCCATAACATTATATGTCCTGTTCGTGAAGCGGGTTGATAAGGATACCAATCAAGTTTTTTCTCTACTTTTTTATCGAAAACATTATGGAACACTTGGTTTTAAATTTCACATAGTTGTTTTTATAAACTTTTATATTTTTATTTTTCAAATAATAATCAAATATACAATCATTCAAGTGGTTATTACCTTTTATTCCAACTTGGATAATTTTTATATGTAGTTTATTATTGTTAGGGCTCGGATTTTCAGTATCCTAAACAAACGATATGTTCAGGATAACTCCAGGATATAGTATCCTCCGAAGATACAGGTATCCTTAATATACTATTGTGCTAACGATTCCACCGCCTTTCTTTGATGTTTACCAGGTCATACAACGTTCCCATATGCTCCTAATGACTCGGGCTACTCGCCAACAACCTCAAAGAACGTGCTCAACAAGGGAAAATGGCTACCTTAAATAGAACGTGTTCTAAAAGGAAACGCGGAAATTAAAACGGCTATCTTAAATAAGACGTGGTAAAAAAGGAAACATGGCTAAATGGAAGGAATCGATTACTCCCGGAATAATAGCAACTGCTAATTGATTTAGTCCATCATTTCTATAATTATAGGCCTTATTGTTAGCTTTATTTTTGTATAAATAGAGCACTACTCGGATCAAACAACACACACACTCTAGACACACGAGACTTACTAGTACTTGCTCTCATTGTAATCACGATCCGATTTGCTCCACCACTTGTAACCACTTTTTGTTATTAGTAAACCGGTGGTGATAGTTTTCACTGCCCGGGGTTTTTTTCTTGTTATCCTCAGGATAACGGGTTTTTTTCCCGCAACAAATCACTGTGTTCTATCACTTTTACATTCGTTCCAAACAAGCAGCAAGTCCCATTTACTAATTTGGTTATGAAATTACCTTTGTCAATTTTTCACCAAAACAATTATTATTATTATTATTATTATTATTCACTTTTCTTTCTTCTCAACTGTCATCATTATACGGATAGAAAAAAAATTATAAACCAATAATAAAGTTTTTATATTTCTTTAATGAAGTCATTCATACCCTTTTTATAAATTTAAAAACCATTTAACTTCTATTTGTTCCACGAAACTTTCAAATCATGATACATTACTAAGTGAACTTTTTCCATTTATCTTTTAGTTCGTGTTAAACTTGAAAATAATAGTTACCAAAATAGTAATCAAGATTTATATTTTTCATTTGGCTAATTTAATCTTTAAAAAAAATCAAAGTTTATAAACAAAATTCACAACAACAAGACAATGTTAAAACTCAAGTGGATTTTGTAAAAAATGCTAAGTTACTTTGATAAAACATTAAAGAGAGTTATTATCGGGTAGAATCTTCTCCTATGAAAACAAGCGAATACAAACTTTATAACAAATGTTATTCTCTTTGAATTTGAATATTTAACAAGGTGTGAAATTCTGACATAATAAAATTCTAATTACGGGCAAACATAGGACTTTCTTTTATTTGGGTGAATTTTGAGGGATGGTTATCTATCGTTAAATATTAAAATTATTTTTGGTCTGATAAGGCTGGGATGTGTCATATAATAAGTTCAAACCCAGATCAAGCATTTTCTTAACCAACAAATTCAAGCTGTTATTACAAAATATTCAATCACCAAGTTTCAAGCTAACATTCACAAAATCAAGCAAATATTCAAATAATAAAGTAAATTTACGCAAATGTATAACATGTTTGCCTAAAGGCTATGAAATGATGTATCCGAATAATATATGAAATGTTGATTTATAAAGAGTTTCTTTTCAGTTTCACATTTCATAATACATTCAACCCGTATAATACACCAGATTCTAACCTGGTAAGTATCTTGTATATATTGACATGAATTAAGGAAATAAAAAAGGACATCTCATTATAAACTAATAAAAAATCAAAATTTAATTTGCAACAAATAAAAAATAGTGAATATATTATATGCACAATGAATAAGAGCATTCTTATCTTATTCTTCTTCTCTATAACAAATAAAAAAAAATCTCATCTGAACCTCTATTTTCATATTTATAAATAGCTTAAAGAACATATATATTTTTTTCTAAACTTTGTTTATTTTTTATAAACTGATCGCATCTGATTCTCTATGTCTATCTTTATGTTAATTACAAATATTTATTTTATTGTTTCGTCTCAATATCATACACCCACAAAATTTTATAGATTGATAAAACATTAATCCTCTAAATATAAAGGGTATAAACTTACTATTGTTTCTATCAAAAATTTCTTTTTTTACAGAGATTTCAATGTAGGGGTGTTTTAGTTGTTTTCTCTAAATTTATAGAGAAATTATTAGGTGCTTTTTTTTTTGGAACGACCAAGTAACGCCGAATACTCCGTACGTGGCGCCCATTGGCTAAAGGTAGCCCGAGCCGGCCACAAGTCCGGATGGACGGAGCCCTTAGCGGTCCACCTATTGAGGGATTCCCCGGATAAAACCCGACCCCCACGCCGCCAAACGGCACGACAGTGAGGAGCCGGTAAAACCGAGTGAGATCAGGACTCGAACCCTAGCAAGCCAGGGTCATCCCTCATATCTCCCATATAAATTGGTGATAGTGAGGTTTAAACCCCCTACTTCTCACTAGTAAAGTGAGTGCTCTACCATTGAGCCACATCCAATTTGTAAAATTATTAGGTTTTAAAGACTCCAATATGAGTGCTCTATTTTCTCTCCCTATCTTTATTATACTCACAAATTATTATTATTTATTATTATTCTTTTTCAAACATCCACAATAATTCACAGAGATTAAATAGAGAAGAGGTTTAATTTCTCTAAACCAAATATTGGTTTCAAAGGACGGGATGTAAGAGATAAATTATGTGTTTTTATATAATTTAGCTCTAAAAAGTCTAACATAGTAAGTGTGTAATATGTTTTCCTTTTTTCCTTTTATGATAGGTTTTAATTGATACATCATACATGCAAGGTGACTTACTTTATAAAAACCTATGCTACTATTCTTTAGTTAAAACTCAGTTATAATTATATTCATCATTTTCTTTCTTAATTGAATCGGAGCTCTCAGGTTGTCGCCGCTCGAAGAATAAAAGTTGATACTATTATCCATTTTCGGTTTTTACTCTTGTTCAGGGTCAAAATTTATTGGGTCGATCAAGGATTCGATTGTATATATACTAGGCGAATCCCGTCAAGACCACCTAAGTCTGCTCCTAAATCTAAACTAGAAATTTAAGAGTACATGTTTGTGTCAAGTTCGATCTGAGAGTCCACTAACATTACCCATAACACTCCTAATATTATAAATCCTGCAATATTGTTTTTTATGATATAATTAAAGACTAAAGACATACATGTAAGAGTTTCTTTCATCAATAATTTCATCCATACTGCCATCACCCCGTAATTGATTTTTAATTATGGCAACTTTTTCTGTAACTTTATTAATTTAACTTTTTCTAACTTTTCAACATTTTTTTTTAATTTTGACCGTTTTAAGGTCACTATATTATTATTACAGTTAAAGTTGGAAAATGACCGTTGGGAGAGAATGATGACAAGGCATGCAACAACGGGAAAACATATTTTTAATGGCAGACATTCTTTTAACATTCCAAAAATTTGTGTTCTTTTGCGGTAATTAGAATCTGTGCCACATGTTTGTCACTAAACCCCAAAAGATTACTCTCATCAACTTCACCCGTGACTGTGCATACTATCATTTGTATTATAAAAAAAATATATAAGTCATAGGGTTGGTAAATAGATTTAGAAAATGCACCCTCTCTTTTATATAAATGTAGTATTTAATATATGCTTTAATAACTACTCAAATTCTGAAAGTAAGACTAGTTTTTTTTGGATTTTTCAACCCTTCTCCCCTACATATCAATCGAGTTAGACGGCGTCCAGTAAAAGTAGTGTGGGTAAGGCTGGTAATTGAACATCTGCTTAAGATATCATTATTATTTTACACCTAAATATTTTAGGGATAGAATTGGGCTATTTGAAATGTTTAAATAATTGCAAGCTGTTTTGAGCCAAAGTATACCATTTTTAATGAGTTAAAAACTTTTTCTTGATGAAAATCCAAATAAAGTATTTAGGAAATGAATGGGAAAAGGTCAAATGTGGCCCATATGGGAAGCTTTAGTCGGGTTATGCCTCGATAAAAGTGTGCAATTGATAAGATATCTTTAAATATTTTACTATAATAAACATTTTTAAAAGATACACTATGATATAACATCATTCTGAAATCTTTAGTATTAGGAAACAATATATTATACATATGCAACGGAAAATAACCTACAAATTAAAATTAAAATTAAAAGTAGTGATTATATCGAAAACATAAGGCAAACAGAAAACAAGCTGCGCCGCTACCTTTTCTTATTTACAAAACACACGATATAATTAAAAGTAACAAATTTAAAAATATGAGGCACATTCCAATAGCATATATATAATCTTTATCAGAACCTAAAATAGGCTTAGGGGAAAGAATTGATTCAGTAGGTAAGTGGGTTGACGGAATATGTTAATTTAATAAGCAAATGGGTAATAATTTACTAAGTAAATGGGTTAAGAATGTATTTTTTCAAGGTTCGAGAGGTTAATCGCAAGTGGAGTACGTAGGAGGCTTGACAAAGGCATCCGATTGTTAAATTGTGACAGCCACTTCGTTATATGTATTAATGTTTAGAAACATATAAAGTCACCCGTATGTTTGATACAAATATAACACAAACGTTTTTATAACACTACTGAAGAAACACTAATCGGCCCCGGGCAGATTACGGATAATCTGGGGTTTAAATAGATGTTTCCCACGAGGGGTTAGATCCGGCAAAGATGGTTCTTCTGATAACCTGCAAAACAGACACCGTTAGCTCGTCACTGAAAAGGGGGGGGGGGGTTCCTCCTTGTGACCACCCTCCGGCGTGAGAATCAGACTAGATTGCTCTTGAATATAAGTATATATTAAGAGATTGCTAGAGCAGATATCAGGTATAAGATGTAAGATACAAGATAAGATTAGATGATCATACCATTTGGGGTATTTATAGCCGAAGGTAGGTTTCCAAGGAGGTATAGCCGGCTGAATAGTATTCCTGTTCTACCAACTGTGGCCTACGCACGTGCCATGCTGATAGTTGGTGGGTAGGCAGCGGCTGACAGTGACCAGGCCTGCTGTGTACTATTCATTTTCCACAAACTGCCGGCTATGCACGTGGTATGACAGGAGTTGGTGAGTAGGCAGCGGCTAATAGTGACATACAGTATAAGAGCATGCTGCTCGCCATACTGTTGTCAATGAGCTGTCGTATCTCTGGTCAGATCTTTTGCCCATACCTCGTCAGGTACAGTACAAAAGATCCTCCAGTATCGTACGGACTGGCTTATTTGGGCGGGAGTATTCCCCCTCCCGCCTTTGTGCGGGATTGTTCCCGGCTTTGCTCATTCCTTCAGGTGACTACTAAATTATTGAGAGCTAAGTGCCTTGTGCGTGTAGCCTTGCTGCGCGGGTGGCCTTCCCTGATGGCTTGTATCCGCAGCTGCGGGAACAGGCGGAGTACTTCACCATTGGGAGGCATTTCCTGCGGGAACAGCTTGCGTACTGCGCGTAAGGACGTCACGTCTCTGAGCATGGTGGGTCCTGCGGATCCAGTTGGTTTCTGCGCAGACGTCTCTCTTCAAGGTGAGTCCTGCGGGTCCAACTGGGCTCTGCTGGGACCTACCTCTTCAAGTCCCCCCAGTCCAATGTTCTTCTCATGAATGTTTAATAAAGTGAGGTGAACTTTTGGACTTAAGCAAAGGGTTTTGAAAAGGGTTTAGTTTTAAGGTTTTCCATGGGGATTCTTCCCGTGGAAGTCCTTATGTCACTTGCAGAAATTCCCGACTTTCCTGCTTGATCTTTGGGTATGATGCGGGTAGGTCTGTAACCTCCTCGCAAGTCAGGAGCGTTGAGTCCCACTTGTGTGGATTCTCCATGAGGTTTTGGTAGTTTTGAACATAGTGATCAATTATGTTAAAACCACCAATTCCATCTTGGAGCTTCAAACAATGTAGTTCTCGACGTTCCCGCTATGCGGGGATGTTATTCCCGTTTCAGCAAGCATTGCCCAGAAGATCCTTCTTGGTTTCAATTCCCTGCGGAGCGCTAGGTATGTGAAGGGTTTTGCCTTGACACTGTACCCGCACTCGTCTTACGGTTACTTTACTTCCAAGGTATTCCTGGCGTCAATTCCCTGCGGGTGCTAAGTATGTGAGGGTTTTGCCTTAACACTGTACCCGCACCCGTCTTATAGTTACTTGGTCGCCGAGGTATTCTTGGCTTCAATTCCCTGCAGGTGCTAAGTATGTGAAGGGTTTTGCCTTAACACTGTACTCGCACCTATCTTACAGTTACTTGGTTGCCAAGGTAAGGGGTATTTTCCCGCTTACTTTTGAATCTTTTTGAATTTTTGAAATTCGAAGAGTTGGTGAAAGGATAAGAACAGTCCAAACTGTTGAAACGTCGTCCGACGGTTTCTTCTGACTGTGTCAGGACGTGCAGGAAGTTATGGTGACGTGACAGTACATGGTCATTCCAGACGCTTTTTCAGGCGCGTGGGCGCGATTTTTCGGGCGCGTGGCCGCGAAATTAATGGCACGCGTCCTTTCAACAGCTGTTGCCAGCTTGCTTTTTGCCACGTGTCATAGTTTCATTGCACCTTCGATTTCTCTCTCTTCCGCATTAAATTCATCGCATTGATTGCGATTAGTATATAAAGGGGGAGAGGGTCATTTGTAATCCACACTTTCACTTTTCTCTTCATCTTCAAAACGATTTCCGGCGAATACTCACCTTTTCAGTCGAGCATTCTCTTGAAATCGTTCTCTTCTTTCATACCTGCAAGATGTCTTCTGCTCACGATCTTGAGGCTACAGCCCAGGAGGCTGGGGTGTACGCTGAGAACCCGTCATCCACGTCCGACAAGGATGACAAGAGTACTGCTGGCGAGTGCCAGTGTGCTCTGCCTGTCGATCTATATCAGTACATCGTCAGGAAGTTCATGCTCGAGTCTTTCGAGCCTGAGTTTCCTGAACCTCATCAGACGGTGTATGATGCCCCCAGAGGCAAGATCGGGGTATATGCCGCATTCTTTGTCTATGGGAATCTTAGGTTCCCCTTGACGAAGTTTGTGTACCGTGTTCTGGAGAGACACGGTGTACACCTGACCGAGGTACACCCGAAGGCGATCGCAAAGATTCGCCACTTCGAGTGGGTGTGCCGGATTCTGGGCGTTGAGCCCTTCGTCGACCGCCTGATGACCTTCTGCTCTTGGAGGTGCATCCAGGGGTGGTATACTCTGATAACCCGGATCAAGGGTTTGAAGATTTGCGCAACCGAGCGCAGTCTTCGTTCATGGAAGCGGGAGTTCTTTTATATCTCCGCTCGCGCCATCCCCCTTGCCATGAAGTTTAAGAATGGGCAAGCACTCCCCAGCCTTCACGCCTCCAACTACCAGGAGGCAGAATGGTTCTCAAAGATTTCCCGAGTCCAATCTCCGGTTTACCGCTTTGCGGAGTCCGGGATGGTGATGCTCGGGATGAGCCGGGTGTGGAAGGATGCAGAGGCGCAAAAGATCCCGATCGTCCTTGAATACGGTTTGAACTCTGCCCCTTACGGTATGCTCTGTCTTCTTTGTTTATATAGGTTTGTCTTCTAACTGTTTTTCTTTTATTTCAGAGGGGAACGACTTGCAGTCGCTCCTGCATCCGCGGGAGGCTGATAGTCCCGCTCGGATGGGTACTCGTGCTCTAGATGAGAACGAGTTGCCCATCCTTGAACAGACGGCGGATCGGTTCGTGGAGGTCTACCCGCCAGGCCACGAGATCCTGAGCGCCAGGCGGCCAGGTAAGGCGTTATTCAACCCTCGACCCCTCAATGCTGAAACCTCTGCTGGAATTCCTCTAACCTTGAGTTCTGATGAGGAATCCGCAGATGGTCCTCCGTTGGTGCGGAAGAAGAAGGCTGCCGGTGGGAAGGGGAAGGCGAAGGTGGCCTCCACTGCCGATCCGGTGCCTCGGTCTGATTCAGAGACCAAGAGAGAGGAGGTGGCGGGGAACCTTGGTGGTGATAAGACCACTGCTCCGGAGGCTGCGACTACTGTCACCTCCGGAGAGCCCAGGATGACGACGGTGAGCGGTGTAAAGAGGCCGGCTCCATCGGGTTCGTCCCCGCCTGTCCGCACTTTTAGGCTCAAGAAAACCCGTAAGTACAAACTTCCTTTATTTTTGACTTCATAGCTTTCCATCATTAATACTTCTTCCTTGTTCAGGCGTGGGTGCTACCGCATTCCAGGGTGGAGCGGGGAGGAGTACCTCCGGACCCATGACGGTAGGCTTGGTCAGCCTACTTGAGGCGACGACCCAGGCGGCTGCGCCTGTTTCAGTTGGTTCAGTTGCTCAGCCAGTTGAGCCAACTGTTCCAACTGTGATGACATCACCGCCGGCTGTCAGTGCCATATTTACTGAATCTTTCACTGAGCCGGCGGTTACTTTTTCTGCGGACTCCGCAGCGGCGACCACGGTTGTGAGTTCATCTACGGTGAGTTCACCTCCGTTGGTTTCTACTACCGCGGCGGCCTCCATGCCTCCGACGTCGGCAGCTACAGCCGATCCTTCAGGTATGCTTGGGGCTTCTCGCCCTCTGCCTCCTTCCCATCTGCCTGACCTCTTGGATGGATTTCCCTTGGGTTCAGGTGATGGGTTTGGCGGCTATCGGCCTGTTGTCGACCCTACAGGTGCGTAGGGTTCTTTTGGCCTTTTTTTTTTATATATCATCTTTTCCTAACTGCTTTTTGTTTTTTGCAGTGTCGGATTCCAATGAAGTGTATGTTCCACGCTGGAACATCCGCCGAGGAACAACCCTTCGCACGCCTGTGGAGTGCGTGGAGTGGGCTCGTCACGCAGCTCCTAGTGGTGCGTTGGGGGAAGCAATGGCTAGCTACCAGGAGGGTAGGCTAACCAATGAGCTGCGGATTCTCCTGGCCCGGATGCAGCCGCGCGTCGAGCTGCTTTGTCGTGAAAACGACAAGTTAAAAGCAGCTCGCATCCAAGAAGTAGCTCAGGCGCGGGCTGTCCGGGAGGAGAACAAGAGGCTTACCGCAGTGGCTGCGGAAAAGGAGAAGGCTTTCAAGGCCCTCGAGGTTGAAGTTCAGGCTCGTCTCGAGGCCCGTTCCAAGGCTGCCCAAGCTGTTAACGAACAGCTTCGGCTGGCTAAGGAAACTGCACGGAACGCAACTGAGAGGGCCACCAAGGCTGAAGCTGTTGCTGAGCCTTTACGCCTCGAGAATGAGGAACTTAAAGCCAAACTAGAGGCGCTCCAACAAGCTCATGATGCCTTGGCGATGGAAGACGCCAAGAAGCTCCAAGAGATCTTGGACCAGAGGGGGGTGCTTGACCATACTGAGCGGAAGCTAAAAGGCGTTGAAGAGGCTGCGGCTAAAGAAGTGTTGCTTGCCAACCTCAACAAAAGTGAAGCCGAACGCGCCCGTAACCAAGCTCAAGCTGCCCTCCAGGAGGCTCTGGTTGCCAAGGAGTGGCTTCTTCGAGAAGCGTTGTCTCAGGTAAGCTTAGCTTCATAATGTCTTCACGCTTTTCTTTGTAAATAGAAAAGGTTTTGATACTTGTATATATATTTTTTTGTAGGTTGTGTATCGAGTCTTCACGAACACATCATACGACGATGCCATGAGCGCAGCCCTCAACGCTTTTCATGAGGATGGGGAAAAGGCCGGCTTCCTGCTTGGTCTAGGGTTCGTTGAGAAAGACATCCCGCCTTCCAACTTCCCTTTATATGATGTGGATACTGAAGCTGTTTATGACCAAGCAGTGAATCAGTATGCCGCCTTCCCGCATCCGGTGGTGGAGAAAGTGAACGAAGTTGCTGCTGCTGATGATGGGCTAGCTATCCTTAAAGCTTTCCTTGAACCGCCACGCTCTACTGACGGTGCTGGTCCAAGTGGAAGTGGTCCTGAAGCTTGATCCTGAAGATCCCTTCCCACTGTTAGGATAGGTTTAGCTTGTATAGATTTATATTCTTGTAGGCGGGTAGTTACCCGGCCCTTGTAATGAATATTATGAAATATAAATCTTTGTGCGGGTAAGACCGCTACTTTCACTGGATTACTTGCTTTATAAACGTTATATGACTTGCTCATGCATACTTTAGTTTAAATTAGCAATTTTCCAAGTGTTTAGAATAAGTTAACCTTTGAACGTGGTAGATAATAGGTTGAAGTTTTGCTTCCTCCTTCGTGATTGTGCGGGTAGGACCGTCACTTGCACTTAGTAGGATGGCTAAACTTTACCTATATCTGACCTGCGTGGAGGTTTTCCTCATCTTTTTAGAAATTTCTCAGTGTTTAGAATAAGTTAACCTTTGAACGTGGTAGATAATAGGTTGAAGTTTTGCTTCCTCTTTCGTGATTGTGCGGGTAGGACCGTCACTTGCACTTAGTAGGATGGCTAAACTTTACCTATATCTGACCTGCGTGGAGGTTTTCCTCATCTTTTTAGAAATTTTCTAGTATTTTGAATAAGTTAACCGTTCGACGAGCGGTTGTCAATAGGTTCGGTTTCCTCTTATGATTTGTGCGGTTAGGACCGGCACTTTCATTTAGTTGGATGACCAAAGTTTACCTATGACTGACCTGCGTGAAGGTTTGCCGTTTTTTGGGTTTATGCGGGTTTTGCCGCCTTCCCCACGCAACGACTTTCCACGTAATTATGCGGTGAAAACCGGCATCAGTGTTGAGTAAATTAACCGTTCGACGCGCGGTTGTTAATAGGTTAGTGTTCAGTTTCCTCTATCATGATTCGTGCGGATAGACCGGCACTTTCATTTAGTGGGATGACTGAACTTTACCTTTAACTGACCTGCGTGAAGGTTTGCCGTTTTTTGGGTTTATGCGGGTTTTGCCGCCTTCCCCGCGCAACGACTTTCACACTTATGTATGCGGTGAAGACCGGCATATCCGTGTGGAAAGTTCATAAGTATAAATGTAAAATCATCAGCGTCGATGTTCTAAGGAGAATCATTTCCATTAGAAGTGGCTCTGGGCCTTTTCTTTACAAATTTGGAATTGATCTACATGCAAACTGTGTAATTGAGCTCCCTTCCATGTTGTTGGGATGGGAGTGCCATCGAGCCGATATGCACCTGGTTCGGGATCTCGTTGTTTACGCAGTATGTAGTCTCCAACATTGAAGCTGCAATTTTATTCGTGTTTTCCCCAACTGGGGTTCTACACGCATCAGCCTGCTCAGCGTTCATTGCGCCACGAGGTGCGCGAGCGTCCCATCTCTGACAAATGCTTCGACCATGTCCTTTACGTCTGTGCATTCTTCAGTGTCGTGGCCTTTTGTCCTGTGAAAGTCACAGTATTTGCTCCGATCAGCATTGTGACGATGTCGGATTATTGGAGCCTTTGGCCATGGGAGCTCCTCAGTGGCGAATATCTCGGTGACGCTTTTGGTGAGTGGCGTCCATCTGTTCTGGTTCGACTGTACGTTATCCCTTCCGCCTAACCGATGTTGCAAGCCGGATGAGGTGTCAAAGTTTACCCTTGACTGCCAAATGCCCCGCTTCCGATTTTTGTTTAGTCGGGCGGTAAGGACGTTTTCTCTTGTTTTCTGGGTGTAGAGGTTTGTGCTCTGGGGGAGATCTCTACCCAGTTGCTTCTCCGTTTCCGCAAAGCGTTTAGCTGCTGTCATGATGGCATCCCATGTGGATGGCATGCCATCCTTACCCGTTAAGGTGCGGATGAGCTCTGGGTCGTTCGCGCCCTGGATAAAAGCAGCGCGAACAAGATCTTCGCTAATATTACCCAGACTTAGCTTCTTTGAGTTGAAGCGAGTGATGAAGTCTGGCAAAGATTCATCTTCCTCTCGAATGCATTTGAGGATTGTCCATTGCTCTTCGGTATACTTTCTTTGTTGGCTGAAGTGTTGGCTAAACTTCTGTTGGAAGTCTGCCCAGTCGTAGATGTGGTTGACCGGTAGACGATCGAACCACGCTCTAGCTGGCCCAACAAGCGTCATTTGGAACATGTAACACAACGTAGGTTCCGTCACGGTTGCCCCCGCTATGAACCTGTTCAAATGATCGTCTGGATCAGATATACCATCGTAAGTGCCGATGTTGGACATCTGTTTGGCACTTTTCGGGACGATTGCTTCCGCAATGTCCCTTGCAAATTTGGACGTTCCCGCCTTTGTAGCAGTTGGTGTAAATGTTTTGGAGAAGTCACGTGGGTTTCCACCCGCGTTTTTTGGTTTGAAGGTTTCTCCAAAACGCCTTCTCGGTTGGGAGTCCGTTTCCTTACGCTTCCCTTTCGCCCTATGACGAGGGTTTGCGTCACTATCGGATTCCTCCGAATCATCGTCAAAGTACTCTACGAATTCATCAGCCTGTTGGAGTAAACGTAAGCGTTCATCCAACTCAGCTTTGAATTCTTTTTGACGTGCTTCCGCCTACGCTTTAACTTCATCGAGTGTTTGGCGGGGGAGCCTCGTTCGTTGTCTCTCTAACTGGGTATCGGTGAATCCCAGTGAGCGATTATTTACTGCACTTGCCCCAGCTTGGGTAACTGGGGTAGTGTTCGTAAAATTTACTGCACTTGCCCCGGCTTGGGTAACCGGGGTAGTGTTCGTAAAAACTGTGTAGTCGCCGGTATTCCCCCCCAGTAGCTGGGGTTGTGGTTACCGGAGTTTCTTTAACCATCTTTCCAGAAGTTTGAAAAAACTGAAAAGAAATGAAGTTCTAGCTTTTATGCACGGATGACGCCAATGAAGAAACACTAATCGGCCCCGGGCAGATTACGGATAATCTGGGGGTTAAATAGATGTTTCCCACGAGGGGTTAGATCCGGCAAAGATGGTTCTTCTGATAACCTGCAAAACAGACACCGTGAGCTCGTCACTGAGAAGGGAGGGGTTCCTCCTTGTGACCACTTCGTTAGGGGAAAGAATCTTTATCAGAACCTAAAAAGGCTTAGGGGAAAGAATTGATCCAGTAGGTAAGTGGGTTGACGGAATATGTTAATTTAATAAGCAAATGGGTAATAATTTACTAAGTAAATGGGTTAAGAATGTATTTTTTCAAGGTTCGAGAGGTTAATCGCAAGTGGAGTACGTAGGAGGCTTGACAAAGGCATCCGATTTGTTAAATTGTGACAGCCACTTTTTTTTTATGTATTAATGTTTAGAAACATATAAAGTCACCCGTATGTTTGATACAAATATAACACAAACGTTTTTATAACACTACTCTATATATAAATAGGTTGACCCCTACTCTAGCTATAAGGTCCTTAAAAATTTGGTTGTATGTGATAAGTGTCCCAAACAATCAAATACTGATATCGGCCCACTTTTTATGATGAGAACCCAACTCCTACTATAGTAGATGAAAACTCAATACAGTCCACCCCACCTGCAGTGCACGCCCGTTAAAGAAAAATCAATATACTATATAAGATTAGTATGAAATAGTTGATCAAAACTAAAATTAAAGAAAAATCAATACTATATATAAAATATACTAGAAAACTAAACTTGATAAAAGCTATTCATTTTCACTTCTTTAATAAAATGATCTTATATTCGAAGTATTAAACCGCCCATGTATTAATATTAATAACACTACTTAAAAAACACAAACTACGTGTTGGAAATTTTGGACTAATAATAATTATTAGTAATAAATATTAGTATGTGTTACTAATAAACTAATTATTAAAGGGTCTAAAGAGTGGAGATGAATGCGACATCGATATTCTAAAGTGTGTAGTGAGAACTTGAACATTGGTAAAAACAGAAATTGGTTTGTCCCACATTGGTAGAACGCTTGAGAGCCGCCTTAGCATTTTGGTGGTTGAACTAGGTGAAATGTGTCGATTGTGTAGCGAGTGTGTGACAAGTGTTATGGATGATGCCATGTGCCATGAACCCGTGATGAGTCAGCAGCTAGGTGTCGTCTCTTGGTTGTCCGCGCTCCATGTGCTGCCAAGTGTCAAACTCATTGATGAGTCGCAGGACACGTGTCGTCACATGCTTAATCTTGTGCCAAGTGTCGTGTGGATAACACTACATGTGACACGTGTCACGCTGACTCATAACGGGAAGTTTCTATAAATAGCAAGTCGAGGAGCTCATTTGGAATATCGAAAACCCGGATAAGTCACATCACATATACACACTCGACCTGACCACACAACGCCAAACTAGTTCGTGTTCTCAATTCCAACTCTCTCTAGATCCCGATCTCTCGTTACAAATAACGTTTGGGTGCTAGGGTAACCCCGGCAGTACATACTGGTTCGGCTGTTGTACCCTGGGAAACAGACGGGCCTATTTTAAGGGACCTATGTTTAACAGAAATCCTCAGCCACAATCGGGAACCACAGTTTGTTCAGTTTTGCAGTTAAAAACGGTATAGATGTTTTCCGGTGATTGAGTTCACCAAGTGAAGGGGTATACAAGAAGACATGACTTGAAGGTGATGCTCGGGTCTCGGTGAACACGAGCTAGACGATGTGAGCGCAGTTTCGGTGCGGATTCAACACGATGATTAACTCGGCTCCGGCCCGGTTTCAACTCGTCAAAGAATTTGGTGTTCGAGCACAAGTTAGGGGCTTCGGTATGAATCAACACACACACACACATATGCTATTTTTTTTATTCTCGTTTAAATCTGTATACGGTATATGTACTACAATTTCCCAAATTGTATAAAGAGATTATTTATTTATTTTATAGATATTGTTTAATAAAATCGTGACCCATGTCCTACAATCTTAAAACAGAATCTAAACTTTCGCAAGATTGTTGTGACAATCATAAAACCTTTATAAAGGATATTGGGTTCACGAAAATCTAAAATTATTAAATGGATTTTTATAAATATTTGATTTGGGAAAATTTTTGTGTGGTACAATTGAGTAAGGATTTGTGATTGTAGTACAATACGTAATCCGAATACCGTAATACAAAATGAGTAATCTGATTCAACCGGTTGGAAACGATTTTTGTAATCGTATGTGCTCTAACTATAGTGTTGGAAGTGGTTTTTTTTAAGCCGTGAGGTTTAATAGTTAAATCAATTTTGTGATGGTTTATGTCTAAAATCAAGTATAAATGGTTCATGAAAACCGTGCATTTTAAAACGATTTGAAGAGGTTTTAGGTAAACCATTTGTTCGTGCAAATGTTAATACGCTAATTATTTTGTAAAATAATTTTAAACGGTTTTTAAATGTTAAGTCATCTAACTGAGTGTTGGATGAGGTTTATATATAACTAAAGGTTGTAAACATTTATCTCTAAATGTTTAGACTTCTAACGAGTGTGTTAGAATGAGTTTATTGTTATAAACCACAATGTTTTAAAAATAATATATGATCATTTATTTCTGACGAATGGTTAGAAACGGGTTATTTTATAAACCAAGTAGTGTGAAGTAGTTAATTGTCTATCGAGCTACTTAGACATAATGTTGTCTTTAAACAATAAACTTTCAAAACATTTGGTAAATGTTTATTTCTAACAACCAAGTTAGAAATGTGGTTTGTTACAAATCGTAATCGATAAAGCGTTTCGTAAACATTAGTTTTCTAATATGTGTGTTAGAAATAAAAAATTTTATTGTGAAACCGGGTATAAAGTTTTGCAAACATAAAGAGATATTTTGAAAGGAATAAAATATGTGTTTGCAAATATAAATGGTTCATTGCTTATACGAGAAGTGACATGTCGGGTAGACTATTGGTGGGAAAACAACTTAGTGTTGTTATGAACAAAATTAATTGTTTAAATATTACTACTTGCGTGTAGAATATTATTTAACGTGTTATTGTGGTTTGACGGATTTTGACTGTTCAAAAGTATCGGTATGAAATGAGGTAATGACTATATAGTCATGGAGCTCTATTGAGGGAGTACCTTAAGCAAACCACAAGACAATATCATTGCGTTGATGTTGGTCGAACGATGAAAGTGTTTAAGATAATGACACTTTGAGATTGATGTCTAGTTGTTGTCAATTAGCGCATTGGAATTGTTTTTTAAAGTGTTGTACACATTATCTTGTATTTCGGTTGTATTATTTGGTGTTCAATATCTTCGGATAATACGTGCAATTTTACAACGAAATAAATCAATGTGTACCGTGACATACGAAATATTATTGTAGATTTCGTTTAATGGATAGTGCAAAAATACATTTGCACAAGAAACAAATTGAGAGTTGTTCCATTGACAATACGTCCGTGACAAGACATCAAATATCTAATTACGCCAAGTGCAAACGTGGTGAGTGTATTAAGATGAAATACACAAGAATGATATATATGTCATTCAATGTTGAGAGCATCAATACATAGCACAAGTGGAGTTTTGATGATTATAAACATATGAAAGGAATATATGTTTTTATTGTAAATTACTGTAACAAATTTTGTGGTATTTATTGTAAGAGAATTACAATAATGATGAACTTGCTGGTACTTATAATCACTAGCAATATTGTTTGAACTATGGTGGAGGATTTGTTCCCCAATTTAAGCATACGTAATCGGCATACTGTTGAATGTCAATCTAAGTGATTCCATTTCGACCATGATAGTGATTATAGATGAGTATCATTTATCTTGTTGTGATAAATGTGTTCATCAAAGTGACTTGTATTAGAGACTTATGTTTAAGTTTCTACGAGTCAATGGTTAAGGCCTTAAAGGTTAAAGGCAAACGAGTTATAACCTTAGCAAATGTGATTAACTTTGGTGTTAAGACGTACTAAAAGTGAGGTTTATGAACTGTAAATGAAATCATATTATCTTGTCTAAACTAAGAAATGAATGTTGGGAAGGCTGTGAAGAATCAGAATGATGCATCTTCTGTTCACAGGCCTAAGTATTGAAGTCTAAGCATGCTAGACTAGTACTTGTTAATTATGGTGCTTGATGAAGACTAATTAACGTGGAACATTCAAAACATACACAAGAATGAATATGTGTATAGACAAGTGAAAAAAGGGATTTCATTTAACCTAAGGTAATAATATAACTCTTGAGGATCTCGAGTAGATCTCAACTTTCCAAGTTCTCCTATTTGTGACTAAGTTTGTGATGGCTTGTTAACTGCCATATGATAAGGATTAGGCTAACGCTAGAAAGTGGTCGAAACTTATGATAAGGCACGTGTTGCACTATTGGTAACATCGATAAACTCACTGATACAATGGCTTGGCACTACTACATAAACAGGCATTTGCCACGGATTTTTGCTACAGAAAAAATTGGTTGCAAACTTTGCTACGAATTAGCTACAGACACATTTTGCTATGAATATTCCGTAGCAAAAAAACATTCGTAGCAAAATCCATAGCAAACTTGAGAAAATAAGTATTATAAAAATGAATTCATAAAAACGGTAGCAAAATACGTAGCAAACTTGATAAAACAGGCACTATAAAGCTGACTTCAAAAAATCGGTAGCAAAATCCGTAGCAAACTTGAGAAAATACGTATCATAAAAATGAGTTCAAGAAATTGGTAGCAAAATCCGTAGCAAAATCAAGAAAATGATTACTTAGAACCTTTTAAAATAAAATTTAATAAAATCCCTAGCAGAATTCGTAGCAAATTTCAGAAATAAAAATATTAAAATAAATATTAAAATCAATTTCGTTGCAAAGTGAGCAACCAGAAAAAGAAAAAAAAGAAGAAATTTAAAACTAGTTTCCCAAAATCCATAGCAATGTTCGTAGCAAAATAACATAGACCTTTGTCAACAACTATTTTTGTAAACTTGTTTTAAATTTGGCTTATCTTCAAATTAGATATTCAAGAACCATGAACACGTAGAACTGAATGAATATTTATGTATGTATGTGTGTGTGTGTATTAGGGGTGGCAATCTTGACCCAAACCATTTCAAATGGGTCAATTTAGGTTGTTTTAAAAATTAAATGGGTTGGTTTGGGTAAGAGATTTTAACTAAATGGGTTATTTGAAATTTTATCTTGTAATTTTCGGGTAAAATTGGGTCACCATATTCAAAGAAATGGGTCGATGTGGGTTAGTGTCCTAAGGAAATGTGACAGGTTTCGGAACAGAACGGGTTTCGGCACGAGACAGGCTTCGACACGAAACAAGTTTGAGATTGGAACGGGTTCGGTTCAGGTTTCAAGCCAACACGAGTTTTCACACAAGACGGGTTAGGTTTTGGTTTCTTTTTGGTCGATTTCAGACTCGTTTTTGGTTTTGATCAATTAAGATCAATATGGAGTAGTTAGGGTTGATAATGATTCTTAGCCTTCGATTTTGATCAATTTATGGCAAATTTGATTAATAAAGGTTAATAATGATCAACAACGGGAAACATTGATTGAAAGTGGCCAATAATGGTTAGTTAAGGCCAATATTGGTTAGCGATTGTCATACATATCCATAAGTAATATTATGGGTCGTTAGAACTTGTTACGACCTAGTATAGCTCAAATACTATCCTATATATCCCATTAGGCCATAATGGTCAATATTGCTTAATAATGGTTAATATTAGCCAATTAGGGTCATATATTGGCAATCGGTGTGTATGACATACCGCCACATCTACATATATTCACATACATTACAAGACAACTAAAAGAAACATAACCTCTTATAACCCATTAATATGACATGTATGACGCACTACATATTAGCCGATCACTATCAATCTAAAAAATTTATATATGTATATATTATTTACAATAATGTATTTTAATATATTTAAAACTCTTAAGAACTAAAAATTAATTTTAATTGTTGAATAATTTTTCTGAATTTATATTATATCATATCATAATATTTATTCATTTGAATATATTTTTAATTTTTAAATATCAAAACAATATTTTTTTTCTTACTTCCTTCCTTCCTTGGATGGATTTCCGTTGTATCCTAAAACAAGGCTCAATTCCATATCTAAATTTCAATTTCCCTCCTAAACTCAAACCCAAATCAAAATTTCACATTCCCTCTACCATCTACCCCGTCTTTCAGCCGCTTTTTGCCCTATTTTCTCTTCATCGCTACAGCCTCATCTTGAACCACCAGACAACCCTATCGACGTTGAACCCTGAATCACCTGCTCTATTGTTCACAAATCACCACTGCGTCTAGTTTTAAAAGCTTGTTTGAGACCCGAAATCGAACTCTTTTGTCCTTGGTATACCTGTATGGATAACAGTGGTGCATTTTTTTCCCTTGATTTTCTTAATGCTATGTTTTCACTGACTAGTTTTTTGTGAATTTGAACAGGTCAGAAGATGCACACCAACTGTTCGATGAAATGCTTGAAGGATCTGCAGGGTTATAATTACTTAAAAACTTTTGAACAGAGGTAATGCTGTCAAATATTTTTCCATAGGTTTTTTAAAGTTGTGTTAAATTCACCCCTATTAAAATTGATTAATATCATGTCTATCACATTATCCTCATATTTACTGTTATGATAATATTGTGAATGTAGAAATTTGGTTCACTATTATATAGAATAAATTACTTTAGTGAGAAATAAACATGCGTTTGGCTTCAATTTTGACATGTATGCGGCTTATTTAGTTTAGATTTTTGTTTTGCTGCTAGGAAAATTTTATACGCTCCATATTATCATAATATTGTGAATTTAGTGCTATCATAATGTTCTAATTAAACGGAAATTAATTGGGGTTAGGAGTTTTATTAAAATATTGCAAGACTTTGTTCTAATTAAACACATATCAATGTGGTTATAAGACTTGATGTGGAAAAATATTCTTTCTCTTTTATCAAAATGTATGCAGTCATATTAAATTGCCTTTTGCATTGTAGGTGAGTTAGCAGATCTGGATTTGGATTTGGGACAAGCAGATGATATGGAAGACATTATTCAAGAGAAAAATGGGTTGACACAAGGGGAGTGAAACTTATGTAAGTCTCGTTACTTTGTAAATATATGTTTTTTTACTACTTATTTATATAATGTTAACGTTCTCATCGTAGGAATCATATAAAAAACCGGTTGTCAAGAAGTATGGGATGACGCTAGCTTACACCTAGAATTCGATATGCAGTTATGGTCAAGCATTACAGGGGAGAAGAAAAACGTTGGCTGTACGTGACTAGCAACCTCACCGGCCCGCATGCTCTGTTGGCGGGTGCACCATCAAAGCCAAGTACTGGTAGTTCTTTTCCATTGAGGAGAAGTAATAAGGTTTGTATTCTCTATTTGAAAAAATACATAGAGTTTGGTCTTCTTTTTGTGCCAATCAGGATTTGCATTGGGTACAACCTGGAACCGGACCAATTAGACATTGGTCGCTCCGGGTTTTGAAACGCGTTTTATGGGACGAGTTCATGGGTTTCACTAGTTTATTAAAAACTTCAAACTTTGACAAACATAAACCGCTAACCAGCCTTATAAAACCAAACCAGAACGTAGAATATTATATAATTTATATAAGGTTTAATATTAAACGAAATAGATAAGTAGTAAATTTTTTGTGTACAATAAGATTTTTTTTATTTTGTATATAACAAGTAACATTGATGTGTTATTAAGAATCATGTGCGAATTTAATATAATTGTAGGTGCAAAAGTTGGAGGAAAAAATAGTGGAGCCGGAACGGGAAAAAATAGCGGAGTTGGAAAGAGAAAAAGTAGAAAACACGCTACATTGGACAAAATTGAAAATACGAGATTGCTTGTTGAAATGAATGAGAAACTCTAGCTATTGACTTATTGTCATGAGATCAATTGCAAAACTTCCATCAAGTTAAGATATATGGAAATTTTAGTTTTTATCGTATTACTTTTTGGATGATTTAGATATTGTATTGCATTTGGATATTTTATTGTATTTGATTTGGATATTTATCATTGGTATGATATTTTATAAAAAGTAAATATAATTTTTACATGAAAAAAAAGTAGAAAACGATAAAAAAAGAAAATTTTGAAAAAAAAAATGTGTAGCAATATCTCTAGCTAAGCCTTACATAATTCGTAGTGAAATGATGCGAATTTCTATAGCAAAATCTTTAGATGAATATTGTAGTCAAAGTTGTAGCTGAAACTTGGTAGTAAACTTTGTAGCTAAAAAATTTGTAGCAAAATTGCATAGTTATAAATTCGTAGCAATATTCTATAGCTAAAAGTCCGTAGCTAAAAAAAACGTAGCAAAATTCCGTACCAAACAATTCGTAGCTAAAATCCGTAGCAAACAATTCGGTAGCAAAATTCGAAGCTAATGTAGGTAAAATAACAACGTTTCTTTTGGTAGCTAAAGTCATAGCAACATTCCGATTCCGTAGCAAAAACCCGTAGATAATAAGTTAGCTACGAGACTTGTACCTACGGACCAAAGCGGTAGCAAATCCGTAGCAAGTAGGGTGTTTGCTACGGATTTGCTACCGATTCGGCCATAACAAATACCTGTTTTTGTAGTAGTGTGGTATTGTTCAAATCATGAGTGTCGATGTATGCTCATAAGTAATCCTACCCAAACTATGTCAAAATGCAAGAAATGTGGGGGATGGTAATTGAGATGATACCATTGACATGATATTTCAAACCTTTGACGAAAGCAAAAGCTTTTCTTTAATTGAGATGATTAAGATAATATCTCAAACCTGTGTAGAAAGGAAAATCTTTTCTTTATCCAGTAATAAGTTGGATAAAACAAAAGAAAGAGCTTACCATGGTAATAAAAAAAAGATATTTTCTTTATCCGTTAATTCTCGGTTCAAGGATTCGAAGCTTGTAAAGTATGTATATTTCTCGGGATTTAACCGACATTTATCGGAAACCTGTTCTTCATCCCGGTACATTAAAACATTTAACTTTTCAACCAAAATGTTAATTCTTTATAATTTGAGGGGCTAGATGTGAAAAATGTTTATAACATAAGCAAACCCTAACTCCCTCCCTCCCTATTCCGATCGGCAGCAAGAAGGACCCCCCCTGCAATTTTCCTTTTTCCAGCCAAGTCGTGAGCGTAAAACATCAATTAAAGGTTAGTACTATGATTCCCCAAGTCTTTTACACCTTAATTGACCCTTATATCACGCGTATTAATCGTTAAATTTCGTGTTGTAGGCTAACCGGGTGGCTGTCCAAACAAGCATTTCCGGGACTATTTTGAGTGGGGTTTTTGCACCAAAATCCTCCTAGGTATGTCTATTATATCATACTTAAAAACCATGTTCATTGGTGTTCGTTAGATTGGTCAACTAGTTATCGTTTGAAAGATTGTGTTCGGTTGACTAGAATTGTAGTTTGATGCTTTTAACACGAGGGTTGAAGTGATTAACCAATTCAGCTTGGGGACACTTGGTTTGATGTAAGGGCTGTTGAAAAATCATTTTTATAAGTTATGGGGCTGAATTGGTAGTCGGTTACTCCAACGGGTCGGTACAACGCGCAATTGCCTTTATTGAGTAGTTGGTGCGTTGTACTTGCGAGTTACCGACCCATTTGACTCGTGTAGCGTCGTGTGGACTTGTTGGCTGTGATTTTATCATATTAGGTCCACACGGGGCTGAGTTGGATGTTAACGGCCTAAACAACTCTTAAACGCGCGTGTTAGTGTCGGCAAATTGGGAATTCTTTATTCCCAGGAGTACCTAAGGGTCGTTTTGGTGAATGCGAGGCCTCGGTGGCTGTTGTTATTTAGTTTGATGAGGTAGAGGGTTTAGGTAACTCGAACCATGTTAGAACGTCTCGTAGGATAAACGAGTCCTTTCGATGTCGATTGTAATGTTGTATGTAAACCGACAGGTGTTTGAGTTTTGGGATTACTTAGGGATCATCTGGCTCGTGGTGAATACGTGTCTTGTGTCAGGTGAGTTCATGATGCCCTTTTTAACTCTTTTTAAGTTTTTGGGCTAGCATGCACGCTTAAGCGATTTTGCTTGATGAAAAGTTTAAACTATTATATATAGGCTTGCTTGTATATGGTAGGCCTTGGGATGTATAGTATGTATGTATGTATTATTGTATGGCCAATATTTGACGATGTTAGTAGTCATTATCGACTACGGATGTTACGTATGCACTCTTTGTTTTTGTATACGTTGATGAGATGTTACGTGTTTGGGTTATACGTTTGCTCGACCCTGATGTTATTACTTGGATGTTATATATATATATATAGGGATGCACTTATAAAGATGTTTATAGGTATGTATATATATATATAAGGATGATTATTTATCGATGATGATGGCTAACTGATATATCTCTTTTACTTTTAAACTTTTGGAATGACTACTATGATTATTAATTATTGATGTTATTTATTAAAACTTGAACTCACTCAGCTCAAGCTGACTTTGTGTGCATGTTAGTGTGGTTTTCAGGTTAGGAGAAGGATGCCTTACCGCTTGGACGTGCATGAAGTTACTTGGACTGTGAAGGGCATACTTGGATGGAAGATTTAAACATTAAACATTTCTTTTTAAAAGTTTTATCAAATGCATTTAAATTGGTTTTTGGGCATTATTCCCGGGTTTTGGGAACTTATTTTATAACTTATGGTTTTCCGCTGAATTATACTCTGAATTGGTTGTTTTAATGAAATGAACTGTTTTCAAGTTTAAGTATCTTTATAAGTATTTTGTATGAATACCAACTGTAGGGTTACCAGGGTTTGGGGCCTTACAAGTTGGTATCAGAGCCATGGTTCGAGGGATCCGAGCATCCCTGAATGCTTGGACTCGAACTGTAAGAAAAGAGACTAGTATGCCCACTGCGAGTAGCTGCACGCCAAGAGGTAACTTTAAATTATTTAGTCATTCCTTTGAATTTAAAAGTTTCCAGTATGTGATTAACTGTTTAAGTGTTAGATAGAAGGCTAATGTGGTTAGGGGCAGGGGTGATTAGGACGGGCGGGTAAAGTAAACGACTAATTACACTTGATCAACGTCATTAGCAGTTTACCCTTACCTTACATGTTCTAAATGCCACTTGTACTTGACCGTGTTAAGATTCTGTCTTTGTAGGGATAAGTCATGGTTAATACTCGAGCAGCTAAGAGAGGCCGTCCTAGTGTACGTGGTCGTGGTCGTAAGCCACGTGCCGAAACCGAGAATGAGATTCCTACTTCCCAGCTGGAAGCCTCGATTCATGAGGAGGGGGATAACCCCGCCTTAGATCCTGCTATGCGCTCGGCTATCGCGGACGAGGTTTACCAGGTGCTCCATAGCGCCATTCCAGAGATCGTTGCTGAGGCCGTTAGGGCCATGGAGGAGTCTATGGTTGGTAAGAGTTCGGGTAAAAAAAGGAAGGGTAAGGAGACGCAGGTTGATGAGGAGGAAGAGGTGTATGTGCTGAGTGGGGATGAAGATGAAGTGCGGACTGTTAGTGTGTCTGCTCGGGGTTGCTCATATGGTGACTTTAAGAAGTGTAACCCTCATTCTTTCGATGGTACTAAGGATGCGTTGGCAGCATATCAGTGGGTAAGGGAGATGGAGGCCATTCTGAGAGTTAGTAAGTGAAAGGGGGATGACATGGTTACGTATGCTACTGCCTCGTTTCGTTCCCAGACATTGTGTTGGTGGGATAATCTGTGCAGGCTATGGGTGATCGTTCGATTAGAAGGATGACGTGAGATGAGTTGAAGATATTAGTTCTTGATCAGTTTTGTCCTCCACATGAATTGGATAAGATTGAACAGGAATTCTTGACCTTGGAGGCGGGTAGTATGACGCATCGGGAGTATACCACAAAGTTTAATAAGATGGCTTAATTATGTCCCGATCTGTTTACTCCCGAAGCTAAGAGGATTAAGAAGTATGTGAAGGGTCTGCCGGTGGATATTCGTAGGGGTGTGGTGACCACCAACATGAACTCTTTTCACTCGGTGGTTACCTTAGCAGGTACATTGTATGATCAGAGGGAGAAGTTGCCGTCGACCGAGACTAGAAAGACTTGGAACTCAAATTTGTACGGTAAACGACCAGGGGAAACAACTTTAATTCGGCTGAGAAGAGGGTAAAGACTGAGAATTTGGATTTTAAAAGGGATGCGGCATTGGGTAATTGCAAGAAGTGCGGGAAACCGCACAAGGGGGAATGTAAGAGTGGGTCTGGCTCCTGTTTTCGTTGTGATAAGGTTGGACACCTCCATTTCGAGTGTCCGACGTTGACTTGTTTCCGCTGTAAGGGTGCCGGTCACTTGGCATCAAACTGTCCTACCAGTAAGGCGGGGGGGAGGGGTCCGGTCAGGGGACTTCCTCAAGGGGGAAGGTGGAAGAGAAACCGAAGGCCAGGGCGAGGGCCTTCAACATCTCCAAGAAAGAGGCGAAGGATGATCCGGATGTTGTTTCAGGTACTTTTCCTTATTTAGCTTTTAGTCCACCGTTATAATTTCTCATTCCTTTGGAATCATATGTGATGATCATGTAGCTAAGGAGTAGTGTAATATTATCCCAGGTACCTTTTTACTTGATGAATTACAGGCGTCGGTCTTATTTGATTCGGGCGCCAGTAGAAGTTTTGTGTCTACAGCTTTCTGTTCCTCATTGAATAAATCACCCGAGCTCGTAGTCGATGTGTTTGAGGTTGAGGTCGCCATAGGAAAATCCGTTTCCGTGTCTAGGGCTATTCAGGGTTGTTCCATCGAGTTGTCCGGGTATAGATTTCCGGTGCGGTTGTACTTGATGCCGCTTGGTTGTTTCGATGTGGTGCTTGGGATGGATTGGGAGTGTTGATGCTCAGATCATTTGTGGTCAGAAACTTGTTCGTCTGAGGGCCCCGGATGGGACCCAAAATAACGGTCTTCAGTGACCGGAATGGTGCGATGCCACATATCATATCTATGCTTAAGGCGGGAAGGTTGATGCAGCGAGGTTGCGGGGCGTATCTAGCGTATGCTATAAATATGAAAACCGAGGTGGCTACCGTCGGTGATGTTCCTATCGTTCGGGATTTCCCGGATGTATTTCCAGATGATTTGTCAGATGTGTCGCTGGACCGCGAGGTCGAGTTCCAGATAGACCTTGTGCCGGGCGCAAAACCCGTTGCTCGAGCCCCTTACCGTTTAGCACCGAATGAAATGAGAGAACTTATTGCTCAGTTGGAAGACTTGCTCGACAAGGGCTTCATTCGACCGAGCATCTCACCTTGGGGTGCCCCGGTCCTGTTCGTTAAAAAGAAGGACGGTAGCATGCGGATGTGCATTGATTACCGTGAATTGAATAAACTCACTGTTAAAAATCGGTACCCTTTCCCAAGGATCGACAACTTATTTGATCAGCTCCAAGGAGCTAGTTGGTTCTCGAAGATCGACCTTAGGTCCAGGTGTCATCAGTTGAAGATTCGAGAGGAAGATATTCCTAAGACTTTCCTCCGCACTCGTTATGGGCATTATGAATTCCTCGTGATGTCTTTCGGTTTGACCAACGCACCGGCTGCGTTCATGGATCTTATGAACCGGGTGTGTAGGCCGATGCTCGATTGTTCGGTTATTGTGTTCATCGACGACATTCTTGTGTATTTCAAAAGCGAATCGATCACACCGTCCATCTCACGGAAGTTTTGGAAGCTCTGCGAAAGAACAAATTGTATGCGAAATTTTCTAAATGTTCCTTCTGTTACGCGAGGTTCAGTTCTTGGGTCATGTTATTAACCCAAGTGGTATTTTGGTTGACCCTGCAAAGGTGGAAGCCGTAAATGAATGGGAATCTCCTAAGTCTCCGTCCGAAATTCGTAATTTTCTGGGCTTAGCGGGGTATTACCGCCGCTTCATCCCCGATTTTTAGAAAATCGCTTCGTCATTGACCAAGTTGACTAAGAAGAGTGTTAAGTTTGTTTGGGGTTTTGAGCAGGAGGAGGCTTTCCTCGAGTTGAAGAACAGGTTGACGCATGCCTCGATTCTAGCTTTTCCTGATGGCACCGATGATTTAGTGGTTTATTCTGATGCCTCTTACCAGGGGCTTGGGTGTGTTCTGATGCAGCGAGGCCGAGTCATCGCTTATGCCTCACGGCAGTTGAAGCCTCATGAGGCGAATTATCCTACTCACGATTTGGAGCTAGCGGCGGTTGTGTTTGCACTTAAGTTGTGGAGGCATTATTTGTACGGCGTTCCTTGCGTTATCTATACCGATCATAAGAGCTTAAAGTATTTCTTCGAACAAAAGGAACTGAATATGCAAAAGCGTCGATGGTTGGAATTGATTAAGGATTATGATTTAGAGATTATGTACCATCCCGGTAAGGCTAACGTGGTAGCCGATGCGTTGAGCCGGAAGGAGAGACCGAAACCCATTCGTGTAAAATCTTACCAGCTTATTCTTAAACCCGATATTTTGAAACAGATAGCCAACGTTTAGAACGAAGCTTTACAGCTAGAATGGATTATGTCAGAGCGTATTTGGGGTCAAGAAAAATTGTTGGAAGACGTCGGTGATGGGGTGAAGTATAAGGATGGGCGTTTATGGGTACCAAGGTAGGGGGGATTTAGAGGTAAAATTTTGGATGAAGCACACAAGTCGCGCTATTCCATTCATCCGGGCGCGACCAAGATGTACCAAGACCTGAAGAAGAATTATTGGTGGCCTGCGATGAAGTTTGAGGTGGCTCAGTACGTGAGTAAGTGTTTGACGTGTCTACAAGTTAAGGCTGAGCACCAGAAGCCTTTCAGGAAACAGCAACTTATGGAAATACCTGAGTGGAAGTGGGAGCATCTTATGATGGATTTTGTGACTAAACTACCTCGTACTCCTAGGGGTAATTATGACACTATTTGGGTAATCGTTGATAGACTGACCAAGAGCGCCCATTTCTTGCCGATTCGGGAGACTTATAATTCTGAGCAGCTGGCCGATGTGTTTATTCGTGAGATCGTTTCTAGGCACGGGGTGCCGGTATCTATTGTTTCGGATAGGGATACGCGTTTTACCTCCAGGTTTTGGAAGAAGTTTCACGAGGAGATGGGTACCAAACTCCTCATCAGTACCGCTTATCACCCGCAGACGGTTGGTCAGTCTGAGAGGACCATTCAGACTCTTGAGGATATGTTGCGGGCTTGTGTTATCGATTTTGGTGGTAGTTGGGATCGTCACTTACCGTTGGTAGAGTTCTCGTATAATAACAGTTATCACACCACGATTAGGATGCCACCGTTTGAGATGTTGTATGGCAGGAGGTGTAGAACTCCGGTCTGTTAGAGTTCCATTGGTCAGAAACAGTTGGGTAATTTGGAGGTGGTTGAGGCTAAGACTAAGAATCTCGATAAGATTAAGGCTTTTATGAAGGCCGCTCAGGATCGTCAAAAGTCCTATGCGGATAAAAGGCGAAGACCTATTGTCTTTGAGGCTGGGGATCGGGTTAAGTTGAAAGTTTCTCCTTGGAAGGGTATTATTCGTTTTCGTAAAAGGGGGAAGCTTAGTCTGAGGTTCATTGGTCCGTTCCGTATATTGTCTCGTGTTGGTGAGGTAGCGTACAGGCTGGAATTGCCCGAAGAGCTCGCGGGGATTCGTCCTACTTTCCACGTATCCCATTTGAGGAAATTTTTAGCTGATGAGGAGGCCCATGTGCCTCTTGACGATATTGAACTTGATAATAAATTGACATACATCGAAGAACCGGTTGCTATAATTGATCGTTAGGAAAGGCGTTTGAGGAATAAGGTGGTTAGGCAGGTGAAGGTGCAGTGGAGGCACCGTAGAGGCTCCGAGGCTACTTGGGAGTCCGAAGACGAGATGATGAAACTCTATCCGCAGTTGTTCCTGTCGCATCGGGATTCTGGGACGAATCCCATTGTAAGGGGGTGGACCCGTTAATTCTCGGTTCAAGGATTCGAAGCTTGTAAAGTATGTATATTTCTCGGGATTTAACCGACATTTCTAGGAAACCTGTTTGTCATCTCGGTACGTTAAAACATTTAACTTTTCAACCAAAATGTTAATTCTTTATAATTTGAGGGGCTAGATGTGAAAAATGTTTATAACATAAACAAACTCTAACTCCCCCTCCCCTATTCCGATCGGCAGCAAGAAGGACCCCCCCCCTGCGATTTTCCTTTTTCCAGCCAAGTCGTGAGCGTGAAACATCAATTAAAGGTTAGTACTACGATTCCCCAAGTCTTTTACACCTCAATTGACCCTTATATCACGCATATTAATCGTTAAATTTCGTGTTGTAGGCTAACCGGGTGGCTGTCCAAACAAGCATTTCTGGGACTGTTTTGAGTGGGGTTTTTGCACCAAAATACTCCTAGGTATGTCTAGTATATCATACTTAAAAACCATGTTCATTGGTATTCGTTAGATTGGTTAACTAGTTATCGTTTAAAAGATTGTGTTCGGTTGACTAGAATTGTAGTTTGATGCGTTTAACGCGAGGGTTGAAGTGATTAACGACCAATTCAGCTCGGGGACACTTGGTTTGATGTACGGGCTGTTGAAAAATCATTTTTATAAGTTATGGGGCTGAATTGGTTGTCGGTTACTCCAACGGGTCGGTACAACGCGCAATTGCGTTTATTGAGTAGTTGGTGCGTTGTAATTGCGAGTTACCGACCCATTTGATTCGTATAGCATCGTGTGGACTTGTTGGCTGTGATTTTATCATATTGGGTCCACACGGGGCTGAGTTGGATGTTAACGGCCTAAACGACTCTTAAACGCGCGTGTTAGTGTCACCCATTGCTTCCGGGGGCAAATTGGGAATTCTTTATTCCCGGGAGTACCTAAGGGTCGTTTTGGTGAATGGGAGGCCTCGGGGGCTGTTGTGATTTAGTTTGATGAGGTCTAGGGTTTAGGTAACTCGAACCATGTTAGAACGTGTCGTAGCATAAACGAGTCCTTTCGATGTCGATTGTAATGTTGTATGTAAACCGACAGGTGTTTGAGTTTTGGGATTACTTAGGGATCATCTGGCTCTTGGTGAATACGTGTCTTGTGTCAGGTGAGTTCATGATGCCATTTTAACTGTTTTTAAGTTTTTGGGCTAGCATGCACACCTAAGCGATTTTGCTTGATGAAACGTTTAGACTATTTTACATAGGCTTGCTTGTATATGGTAGGCCTTGGGATGTATAGTATGTATGTATGTATGTATGTATGTATGTATGTATGTATGTATTATTGTATGGCCAATATTTGGCAATGTTAGTAGTCATTATCGACTACGGAATGTTACTTATGCCTACTTTGTGTTTGCATACGTTGATGAGATGTTACGTGTTTGGGTTGTACGTTTGCTCGACCCTGATGTTATTACTTGGATGTTATATATATATATAGGGATGCACTTATAAAGATGTTTATAGGTATGTATATATATATATATATATATATATATATATATAAGGATGATTATTTATCGATGATGATAGCTTAACTAATATATCTCTTTTACTTTTAAACTTTTAGAATGACTACTATGATTATTAATTATTGATGTTATTTATTAAAACTTGAACTCACTCAGCTCAAGCTGACTTTGTGTGCATGTTAGTGTGAGTTTTCAGGTTAGGAGAAGGATGCCTTAATGCTTGGACATGCATGAAGTTACTTGGACGATGAAGGACATACTTGGATGGAAGATTTAAACATTAAACATTTCTTTTTAAAAGTTTTATCAAATGCATTTAAATTGGTTTTTGGGCATTATTCCCGGGTTTTGGGAACTTATTTTATTACTTATAGTTTTCCGCTGAATTATACTCTGAATTGGTTGTTTTAATGAAATGAACTGTTTTCAAGTTTAAGTATTTTTATAAGTATTTTGTATGAATACCAACTGTAGGGTTCCCGGGGTTCGGGGCCTTACATAACACTTCAATGTGGGGGTGTCTTGCATTTGAACTTGGAATGATGGGCAATAAGGATCATTGAAAAATGTGACCTGGTGGAGTACATAATGGTTAAAATGAGCTAATTGGTGATTAGACTCTAATGCCAATTGGTTGAAATCAGAATGTAGCTAGATGTCTGATATTGGCATAATGATGTGTTTTCCTAAAAATGAGAATTGCGTTCTTCAAAAGACAGTCGCTATAATAAGATTCAGGGTAAATCTGGAGGTTATTGTCTTAAAATATATTAATAGGCAATATTAACTTGGAAGTTAAGAACACATCATAACAACTCATCTTAATTGCGCAATTATCTGGTACAGGATTGACGAAGTCATAGATATTGATTTTGGATCCAACAACCTGAGGGTTGATGAAAGATGGAGTTGTGGAATGAGACTAAAGCCCATGAAGAAAGTGAGTGCAAAGAAAAACCTAACCTATGAGATTGGAGATCCCATGATTTAGGTTCAATAGGACAACCTAACTGCATGAACTAAGGGTGGCCACTATGGGGGCATAGTTTATGTACAAAGTTGACACATAAGCTAATATCTATTTCCCCCTAAATTACAAAGGGTGTTTAAATAAACATCCCAGTCCATTCCAAAGATAGTGACAAAGGGGAGGCTAAGCATAATATATGGTTAATAATATGGGGATTATGATAACCATTATGCTTTTAATGATTTAAAGGTCAACCTTCTTGAAACAGCCCGAGCACTAAGATTTGAAGCAAACCTTCCCAAAAGGTTTTGGGGAGAGTGCGTTTTGACGGCTGCATACATCATCAATCGGCTACCTTCAAGTGTAATTGGAAATAAAACTCCTTTCGAACTACTCCACAACCGAAAACCAGACTATGATTTTATGAGGATTTTTGGTTGCCTTGCATCTTATCGAAACGCCAATACTGGTGGAGATAAATTTGAAATGCGAGGTAAACCCGGGGTTTTCTTAGAATATCCACCGGGAACAAAAGGATATAAAATTTACGACTTTGAAAACAAGAAAATAATCGTGTCTAGAGACACTAAATTTAATGAAGACCATTTTCCATTTAAGCATGTTGTTACTAGTTGCCAACATGATGAGTTGGTTGTACATGAATCAGAGGAGTCTAATGAGATTCACAGCCCCTTTGATGAGTTCGATAACTTGCCAGCCCCAACTGAAAGTCCACTTGATGAATTTAAAAACTTGGATGAGGATGATAATGAGACTCTCAGCCCATCAAAGGAGCCTGGAGAGTCTTCTGGCCCAATTGAAAGCCCACAAGGTGAGCCTAACAAAGTGGATCAGCCACCATCGAAGCCTAGTTCAGAAATTAGTGGTCTATCACAAAATTTGAGCCATGAAACAAGTATACCACAAGGCTCAGACAACTCCAGTATGTTCCAACAAATTGAAATTGATAATGAACAAGAACTAAAAGACAAAGAACCCAGTCAATACGCCTCAGAGATTTCCATGTTAAGCTTCCCCCATCCGTAGATCCTAATCGTCCCGCCACCAATCAAAGCTCATCTATGGTGCACCCCCTCTCTAATTTTGTTTCTTACAATAATTTTTCTGCTTCTCATAAGGCATTTTTGGCGGCCATTGAATCTAACAATGAGCCGAAAAGCTTTAAACAAGCCATGCAGGACGAAAGGTGGAAAATTGCCATGCAGAAAGAAATTCATGCCCTAAAAAAAATGGGACGTGGACACTTGAACACCTACCCGAAGGAAGACGCGCCATAGATTCAAAGTGGGTTTATAAAGTAAAGTATAAACCTAATGGGGAAGTTGAACGCTATAATGCTCGTCTTGTGGCAAAGGGCTTCACACAACAAGAAGGAATCGATTACCACGATACTTTCGCCTCAGTGGCGAAACTAGTTACTATTAAAACACTTTTAGCGGTGGCAACGAAGAAAAATTGGCATATATACCAACTTGACGTGAACAATGCCTTTCTTCATGGGGATTTAGATGAAGACGTCTACATGAAGATACCACAGGGGTTCTCTAAAGAGGGGGAAACCAGGGTGTGTAAGTTAAAGAAATCTCTTTATGGGCTTAAGCAGGCTTTGCGCAATTGGTACAAAAAGTTCACCACGTCGCTTCTTGAAATCGGTTTTAAACAATGCAAAGCAGATTACTCTCTTTTCATTCATAAACAGGGAAGTAGTTTTGTGGCAGCATTAATATACGTTGATGATGTTATTTTGGTTGGGAATGACCACGATAAGATACAAATGGTGAAAGAATATCTTGACAAGCTTTTTAGCATCAAGGATCTAGGGGACCTCAAGTACTTTCTTGGCATAGAGGTTGCCCGTACATCTAAAGGGTTAGTTTTAAGCCAACGAAAGTATACCCTTGATATTCTTACCGATTATGGGTTACAAGGATGTCGTCCAAGCTCGTTCCCTATGGAACCCAACGTGAAGCTTGATAAAGGGGAATTAGAACCAAAGGTTGACAGCAATCAATATCGAAGAATGGTCGGTAGAATGCTCTACCTGCAAGCCACTAGACCCGACATCGCATATGCTGTTAACATACTTAGCCAGTTTATTGCTGATCCTAGACAAAATCATTTAGATGCAGCCCATCATGTGCTCCGTTATCTCAAAGCCACTCCTGGACAAGGAGTTTTACTACCACGTGATGGAGGTTATGATCTCACGGCGTATTGTGATTCAGATTGGCTTGGTTGTTCGTACACACTACGTTCTCGAACCGGATATGTACTTATTATGGGAGGTGCGTCTATTTCATGGAAAACAAAAAAACAGTCCGTTGTTTCTTGATCATCCGCCGAGGCAGAATAACGTTCGATGGCATCCACAGTTAGTGAAGTACTATGGATGCGTTGGCTACTCAAGGAATTAGATGTCCCATTGAATAAACCTACACCATTGTTTTGCAATAACCAGGCGGCTGTTTAGATCGCTAACAATCCTGTTTTTCATGAAAGAACTAAACACGTTGAAATGGACTGTTATTTCGTTCGTGAGCGTGTTGAAAGTAAAGAAGTTAGTGCACTTCATATAGATTCCAAGCTGCAGATAGCTGATATCTTCACCAAAGGGTTAGCCTCACCTCAATTAAAGTTTCTTCTTAGCAAGTTGGGCGTTATTGACTTACACGTTCCAACTTGAGGAGGAGTATTGGAATTCAAATTAAATATATCTTTTATTCTAGTTTATCTCTATCTGCTAATATATTTGTATTAGGATACATTTACTTTTTCCTTTTCCATGTATATATAGAGATCTAATATCTCTTATCAATCATTCAATAAACCAATAACATTCTGACCTTTGACAACATCAATTTTCTCAATGGTTTTTTTAAACATATTTCTTTTATTACTAAGTATATAACATTAAATAATTTTAAAATACCAACTTAGACAAATAGTGTACTACAATTTTAAAAATGTAATGTTGTAGCATCATATTCGATCAAGATGCCATACATAATATAACATAAGAAAATTGGATTTTAATAATCCCAACTTTCTGTTATTGGCTAATAATAATTCTAACTTTGTTTATTCCCACCAGTGGTCCCAAATTTAAAAAAGTTAGCTCTCAATGGTCCCACGTTGAAAAAACCTAACGGCGTTAAGTTTTTTCCGAATTTCAAACTGATCTTTTAGGGCTTTTGATCGGAAGATTGATACGAGTCGATTGACATAAAACTTAGATCGAAAGATACTCCAAACAATTTAATTTTTGTTAATTTTAAATTCAAACATCCGATTTGAAGCACTAATCAAGCCATTTGAAGGATCATTTCGAGCGAAGTTTTACGTTAATTGACTCGTATCCTCTTCCCGATCAAAAGCCCTAATAAATCAGTTTGAAATTCGAAAAAAACCTAACGCCGTTAGGTTTTTCCTAACGAGGGACCTGAGAGCCAACTTTTTTAAATTTGGGACCACTGATGGGAATAAATAAAGTTGAGATTATTATTGGCTAATAACAGGAAGTTGGGATTATTAAAATCCAATTTTCTATAACATATATAACAACATAATATTACATTATTCACATTAAATTAAATAACATCACTATCACATTACATTATTGCATGAGATAGACTTTGGTGATGATGGAAGACTAGGCGAGTATGCGACAATCATTAATTCGATCATTGAACTGAACGAGTTTTATCTCACCGTACTATCATATCTTCGTGCGAGTGTTTACTGGGCGTCGACCCTAGGTGATGGTTTTCCCCGATTCAAAGAATAGTATATCTCAATATGATAAATTTCACCAATAATCTATTTAAAAGATCATTGAACATTAAAAAGAAAAAAAAAGAAAAAAGAAAAATAAAGAGTACGCCGAACAATGAATTCGAAGGGGCCATAAAGGGTTTTGAGATAACTAGGGGCTGAATACGTAATACTACTGCAGAGTTTGATTGCCACGCGTCTTCTAACGGCGGGAAGGAGCCAAAATTCGAGACACGAGTCCAACATATGACGTTGCTAAATATTAATTAAGGGCATGAGCCGTTCGTTCACTGCCATTTCTTTCTGTTGGGGCTGCAGCCATGTCTAATATGAACGGAATCCTTCCACCGGCACCATTGCCGGCGGTGTTCACAAGCAAACTTGTGTCACCGGTTCATACATTCTTTGCGATGGTAATATGGCCGGGCTCTGTTAATATTATTGGTTTTCTCATTGTGGCATCCTTCTTATTGCTCCCTCTTCACATATTCTTGTTGTAAGTTATTAATTTTGTTCTCTTAACTTTTATACCAAGTGATCTGGATTTGAATTATATGATAATATATGGGATATGATCTTGATACACCACACCATGCTGACTGATATGGCTATACGGGCTGGTATAAGACAAGCATGACTATCAAGCGTACAAGCATACCGCAAAAAGAAACAGTTTTTACCCTATATGTAGTCTTCAACTGCTCGTATAAGCCTGGTACACCATAAAACCTATACGGCTCGTGTAGGCCTATACGACTGTAAAGGCCTAGTTGTTAGCCTGACACAACTCGGGTCCTATACAAGCCATATAGGCACAAGTGACGTGTGAAGATCCATGGTTGTCATGTAATATATTAAGTTTTCATCATTTTTTTTGTAATTGTTTGTTTAGGGTTTTGGGAATGCTTGTGCTGCTTATGTTCATCCCAATTGATGAGAACAGTAAATGGGGGCTCTCTCTAGCCAGGTTCATTCTCTTCAGTTTTATCATTTATTTGTAATTGTTTTAGACGTGTTTAAATAATAACGAGCTCTGATACCACTGCTGCATGATGGTAGCATAAGAAAGGACTATATACGTACGTTCTACCAAACGCTTAGATAAAATCGTAAATAAGAACATTTTTTATTATAATATTAAAAGTTGTCCTTGATAATACATACAATCAACACAATGAAACTGATCTATTATTCTAGTCACTCGTTAAGTTCGGATAAGTTAATACACTATAGCCAAAATATTAATTTTGGTTAACATAACCATTGGTTTAATAGTTAATTACTTTGTGAGTTATGGATGTTTTTTCCAGCCCTTTTCCGTGTTCTCATCGGTTGACATACGAGTCGCTCTTCGAGTTATTGGCGTACATAAAAAAAAACAGACATATAATGAAGTTGTAAACGGGCTAAACAAGCTGATGGTTTGCTGTCTATTCATTTTCTTTACTTTTTTTTAATAGCGTATGAAACCACCCCAATACACGAGTGAGCTTTCCTGAAACAGAATGCCAATCATCCATATTGATTTTGAGAGGTTTGACTCACTCACCCTGGAGCACCATCGAGGAGGAAACCCACCACTGTGGAAAACCCCCTTGAGTCATGTTTCGAACCCGAGACCTTAAAAGTCTCAAGTTTTAACCATCACCCCCATGCTATTGGACGAGAAGGCCAACGGTTATTCATTTTCTTTACTATAAAGCGTATTTGCTCAGTTTGTTGGTACCATTTCTACTTAATATTCATGTGCCAAGATTAACCGAGGTACCTGTGCGTTTTAATGATGAAGATTGTTTTAGAGCTCATTTACCTGTGGATATTATACAATTTAAGTTGTAGACTTCAGTTCTAAATTAATTATTAAGAGGTTTTGCTGATTTAAATATTCATGTAGTATATATAATCTATAGGTCCCGAAACCGAATCCGACAACGAACGGCTTTGTTCTTGATAAGTGCTCGAGACGGGTGCGGTGAAATCAAACGAGCGAACGAAAACAAATAAAGATAATATAATAATGAACGATCTCGTCATGCACGAACCGACCCCACCCAAGGTGAGCTCCCCTTGGGTGGGTGATTTCACCAAACAAAACACACACATACATATGACAACATGTTACATATATATAGCCAACTAAAAACATAATCTAGAAGCTTTCTTCCCGTTGAAGCTAAACGCGCGCCCGAAGTTCTCGTCTCATGTCCGTGTTTCTCGCCGACATTAATTATTATCTTGACCGTGAATAAATAATGGGTTTCGTAATTTGATATCGCAAGTCACAAATATTGGCCTTACAATCACCCCCTTGACTTGTGATCTCAAAACATCGTCGAACCGTGTTTCTCATTTTTGCAAATCAACCCGATAACCGAAACTTCTTCAATCACCCCCTCAAGGCATGATCCACCTAATTCATTCATGAAGACGTTCTCGCTTCTTTATCCATCTCGGATCTTAAGCAATATAGGTTCAGAAGAGCTTGACGAAATACCGGGGACAACGATCAAATGGCAAAGCTTATTATTTTCGTGAATGAAATTATTTAAGTAAATCACCCCTAATAAATAAGTATCCCAGATACTCGTATCCCACATTTTCAGGGTGAGAACTTAAACAATTTAATTCCCTATTAAATCTAACTTTTTCAAAAATTATCACCTTAATAAATAAGCATCTCGGATGCTCGTAGCCCACGTTTTCAGGATCCAATTCTCGAACGCCTTGAAAATAACATATAAATAATATGCTTTGAACACAGTCCAATAATGAAGAAATTCGAACAAATTTGACTTTCTCCAGTTTGGTCAACACAAAACATAAATTATGTCTTCCAAAAACGCCCCTGATTAAAAGACTAGGCTAAATCTTCACAAGCCCAAATTAGAGGAAATATTGACCTGTTAATGATTTACAACCCAACATAGAAGCTTAGTGGAAATTATGAAACATGCACTGACTCAAGCCACTTTACTTCAACCAAAACTCTGCTGGAACAAGATATGTGTATTTGGATATCCAACACAGGCCCAAGTGGCATAGCCACAGCCCACAGGCCCAATTCGAACCACTCATTCATTACACAACCCACTTGGAGAAGTTTACATCATTCAACTCTAGTTGCAAACTGCAAACATCGTCTCACTTGCTACTGATCGGAAAATCAAATATCCGGTCACCGCCGCCGCTTCCCGCCAAAAACAAATGCTCCGGCAGCCACACATGTCACAAACCGTGGCGGTGTTCAACCAACACCACCACCACCACTAAATATTCCAAATGCTCACCGTACTCACTACTCGCCGGAAAATGTTCCAGCCACACCATTCAACGCCGCCACCATCGTACCGCCGTTCACAACCACCAACAACATTACCGGCGTCGCTTCCGACATAAAGACCTTGTTCCGGCAGTTGTCTTACCATCACAGGTCACCGTTCACCAACCCAACTCGTCAGCCACCGGTCACCGCCGCCATCACTATTCTTCCTACAACGATCTCTTACGTTCTACACCACCGGCCACCAGATGTAACGCCGCCGCCACCAGAGGTGGGGGCCGGTCATCTCAGATCTGGGGTTTGGTAGCCACAAACCATACCCACACCAAATATTCATCATCAAAAACCCATAAAATTTTCACAAAAACCATAAAACGAACCTCAAAATCGGCTGATTCCAGATCTACGACTCCAAGACGAACCTCAAGCACGGTTATTTCAAACTTTATTTTCCAAGATCTTCAAACTTTATTTTCAAACACCAAACTTTATTTCCAAATCTTCAACAAAATTAACGTCTCGGTTTGGGTAATAGCGGAAATAGAACCCGAATATCAAGAACAAAGTTGAATCATAAGATTCGACCCGCTCTGATACCAATTGTAGGTCCCTATTCGGGTGGATCTAACAACGTCTTTGGATTAACCTAACTTAGTGCTAGCGGAAATCACACTAAGCAACCAAGAGGTCTCGGATCATGAGTTTATTTTCGGTTAAAGAAAAGTGAGTGAGAGAGAGAGGGCCGAGAGCGAAAAGAATGTTAGAGAGATAGAATTTTTGCCAAACGGTTTTCTATTAATGTACACTCCCAAAATCTCTTCTCATGGCATGCTTCCTATTTATAGGGAAACATACATGAGAAGTAGAACACATCAAATGCCCAATGGGCTTTACAACATTATTTCTCTTAGGCCATACATTTAACATTAACAACTAAAGCCCAAAACATATATATACAATACAAAAGACTAAAACAAAATGGGACTAACATAATCACATAATTTAGAATTTAGATGTATGTGTCATCATGATTATCACTATCTTTGGTAGTCCCCCTATCCCCAATAAAGGAGCAGCTTTGCATTTTTTTTTTTGTTTTTAACATTTGAGCTAGTATTTGTTGATACTCAATAAAGTTGTTGTAATATCCTTAAAATAAGTAGCATGTAATGAACATGTTCCATTGATTTTAGGTACATATATAAGCATGGGCGCGGTTATTATCATGCTAGTCTATATGTTGAGGATATCAAAGATTTCAAACCTGATCAGGCTTACGGTAGATTTTGACTTCCTGATCTGGCATTATCTCAGAAAAATTAAATTTTCAGTTGAGACACATTGAAATTTTGCAGACTTTGGATACGCGCCCCATTCAGTTTGGCCAGTTGGAGCAGGGTTACTATCAGATCTTACAGGTTTTATGCCTATGCGCAAAGTCAAAATCCTTGCAAGTACAGCTGTAAGACTCGCATTTGACATACTAATTATTTATTCAAAAGTAAAAAAATCTTGGTCATAAAATTTTGAATATCGGTACGTTAATCAGGTGTTCTACACACCGTTCTTGAGACATTTGTGGACATGGATGGGGTTGTCAGCAGCAACAAGGGAAAACTTCTCGTCTCTCTTAAAAGCCGGGTGCAGTTGCATAGTTGTCCGGGTGGAGTACAGGAGGCGTTTTATATGGAGCATGATTCCGAGGTTTGTTTTTCATTATTTTCACGTGTAAATACTCACTTTTGTTATTAATTGCTCATGTAATGTATTTTATATGATTCAAAATTATATTTTTTGTATAGGTTGCCTTTTTAAAGGCAAGGAAAGGATTTATACGACTTGCAATGGAGAAAATGCTCCTTTAGTTCCTGTTTTCGCCTTTGGCCAGGTATGAATATTCGTTTTACGTTTTTTTACGATTATCATTTTAATTATTATTGTAGTTGATTGTTAAGAGCACGCTTATATGGACCGCCTCAAGGAGGCAGCATGACCTCACACTTATATCAAGATATAGGAGTTGATCAGTGATCACTTGTAACACACAGGACCGGACGAAGAAGCTGACCTGGATATCCTATAACACCATTTTAGGTGTAATGTATCGGAACTAGGATCAGCTCAGTTCAAAATACCCAAAACTGCAAACTGGGTCGTCAAGATTTGCGGCAGTTATAATATAAATACAACAGCAGCAAAAGTGGACAAAGTGATACTGTCACCCAAAGTGGGTGCCGATGCTCGAAATGCTTCAACAAACTAGTGGTTCAAATGGAGGGCGTACAAGAGACCTAACTACACAACTAACGGTTCATACACATGCTTTATGCATATTGTAGGTCCTGAAACCGGATCCGACAACGAACGGCTTTGTTCTTGATAAACGCTCGAGACGGGTGCGGTAAATCAAACGACCGAACATAAATAATATAAAGATAAAATAAGTGAACGATCTCGTTGTCGGTTAAAGATTTGATATATTCATAAACGAACCGACCCACCCAAGGTAGCTCCCCTTGGGAGGATGACTTACACTATGGATAACACACACTTAATAAAAACATTGAAGTCCTATTTATAACTAAACAAACATTCTAACATTCTAGAAACTTTCCCCATTGAAGTTAAATGCGTGTCGAAGCTCTCGTCTCGTGTTTGGACTTCTCGCCCACTTTAATTATTAACTTGACCATAATATATATTTAACGAGTTTCGCCATATTAATATCGCAAGTCACAAATATTGGCCTTACAATCACCCCCTTGATTTGTGATATCAACTTTGTCAAACCGTGTCTCGCATCTTCACAAATCACCCGATAAACCGAAGACTCTTCGTTTCAATTCACCCCCTCAAGGTATGACCCACCTAATTCATTCATGAAGAAATTCCCGCTTCTTTATCCATTCTCTCGGATCTTAAGCAACATAGGTTGAGAAGGAGCTCGAATATCCACCAATCGATTTCGAATTACTGAATTCAACGGTCAAATGACAAAGCTTATTAATTCATTCGAAGTTCACCTTTCGGATCCAACTTCTCGAACGCCTTAGAAATAACAAGCTTTGAACACGGTTAAACAATGGCAAACACCCGAACAAGTTTGATTTTCTTCAGTTTGGTTAACCCTATCATTATCAATTTCACCACCCAAAATTATTTTGCAAACACATGCCCAAACAAAAAAATCTAGCAGCCCACATCCATAATCAAACCCAAAAGAAACCTAGATAAATGTTCAGCCCAACACCATTGACCAAAGACTAGGAGGCTTAATCAATAAATAATGTTGGCCCAAACAAACTAATGAAGCCCAAAGAAAAGAATTATATCAGACAATATAATGTGGCCCAAGATGCAGCCCATAAAATCTGACCTCAAGCAGAAATCCTAGCAGCCTCTTAGGACAGCAGCCAAATGTATACATTGTACACCAGTCTCCGACAATATATTCAATCGGAAATGTATTCCGACATCCTTCGATTCCGATCAAAGAAACGAACAACTGATATACACCGATACTATGTCATCGGCAACCATAACACATCATTGTCCCGTCACCAGTCGTCCTCCATCTTCTACTCCTACAACACCGCCACCACCAACTGTCACCGGCTAACTGTTGCCGGAAAACCAAGCCGGATAGTCAGTTCCATCGTGTTGGCCGAAAAACATTCACGACATCCAATGATGTGTTTATCACGAGATCCGAAAAAGAGTTTCGAAGATTGGCGCTCATCAGTTTCCGGTAGCAGAGGCTGATGCGGTGGTGGTTACGGCCGGTGGAGGTGGTTGGAGGGATGATGGTGGTCGAAGTGAAAGAAGTGGCATTGGTGCTTTGACAATTTTTTTTTTAAAAAACTTCCTCCTTCATCATTTCGCCTGCCATACTCACTTAACAAAAATCAACGAAGCCGCCGCCGTCATAATAAACACCGGAACCCAATTTCCGGCCACCAAAACCACAACCATTGTCTTCATCCCACAGTTGCAACAATTAGAGATAACCGACACTTATGTCGGAGTTTGATGTACATCTCCAATCTTTAGAATCGTCGCCGGAGAAGAACCGTAAGCTTGCCGGAATTTCGGTGTATAGCGGAACGGTTCCCGAAACACTCGGATATGGCACTTGTAGATCCCGAATATCCGGATCTACAAGAAGCTTCAAACACGCTTATTTCCAACTTTATTTTCAAGATCTTCAAACTTTAGTTTCAAAACTTCAACGGAATTAACGTCTCGGTTCAGGTAATAGTGGAAATAGAACCCGAATATCAAGAAAAAAGTTGAATCATAAGATTTGACCCGCTCTGATGCCAATTGTAGGTCCCGAAACCGGATCCGACAACGAACGGCTTTGTTCTTAATAAACGCTCGAGACGGGTGCGGTAAATCAAACGACCGAACATAAATAATATAAAGATAAAATAAGTGAACGATCTTGTTGTCGGTTAGAGATTTGATATATTCATAAACGAACCGACCCACCCAAGGGAGCTCCCCTTGGGTGGATGACTTACACCATGGATAACACACTTAATAAAAACATTGAAGTCCTATTTATAGGTAAACAAACATTCTAACATTCTAGAAGCTTTCCCCATTGAAGTTAAACGCGTGTCGAAGCTCTCGTCTCGTGTCCGGACTTCTCGCCCACTTTAATTATTAACTTGACCATAATATATATTTAACGAGTTTCACCATATTAATATCGCAAGTCACAAAAATTGACCTTACACATATAATCAAGGACACTATCAAACCTTCCAACGAATCACAAAGCCCAGCTGGGAGGGATGAGGAAAGGAAACCAGGTTAAACAAAATCAACCATTAACAAACATAAATAAATGAACGTTAACGAACATAAATGGACCTTGAAAATGCGCGTGCTCTTGTACGTTTGTTTAGTTCTCTAGCTGATAGGTTTTGTTCTAAAATTTGATTGGGTGACGAGTTTGACACATAGTAGGCCAACTAATATTGCTAATTGCTAATAGATAATAAATAAATTTAAATATGCAACCATACATAAACTAACATACGTATATGAAAAAACATAACAAATGTGAACATACATAAGTAAATTAACACAATGGACACAGATGAACAAACAGAGCACTCACAATCACAAACTTAAATGAAAAAGAAGACATGTTCATGTTTGCTTATCTTAACTGAATGTACAAATAAGTTTTATGTACATGTTTGTTCGTTATTTAAACAAAGGAATTTTCTGCCAAAACGGTTCATAGTGTCCCTAGCATTTAATTCCTTCACAAGCCTACAAGTGAAGAAGATATCAGAAGAAGAACAAATCAATTGAAAACTACGTACGGTTGCTTTACGGGCGGATAAAGATATGAAAAGAAACTTTGGTGAAAAAGTAAATAAAATGGACCCGTAGTATTTATTTATAGGCCCATCTTGACAGTCGCCTCTTTTCTTGTTTTAACTTCTATTCATTTATCTCAGACTTCATACTTTCTCAAAACTTAATTACTAAAAGTCCAATTCATACCAAATTTTAATTTCTGGCCAGGATTGCCAGTTTACAATCTCACATAAATGCTTATGTTTGTTTGTACCTAAAGGTGAACAGGCTAACCGGTTTATACCCGATTTCCTAACTGGTTAGTACCCAATCTGAAGAAAACCGTTTTATACCCGAATTAATCTGGTGGTTAGAAATCGGCTTTTAGTATAGAGCTCCGAAACCGATAATTTTTTTTATTCAAAAACCGGCTTTTTTACCGGTTGTTTACTGGTTAATTAATTTGGTTATACCCAAAACAGGTTATACCAGGTAGGAGTTTCTTGACTCAAAACCGGGTGGTACCCGACCTAATTAACCGGTCTAATCATTTATATGACCATTTGACTCAAACCGGTTTCAAAATTAACTTGATTTGTACATCTCTTGTACCATCAATGAGAAATGAAGGGGGCTTCCCGGTATAGCGCATATTAATATCAATCTTCATTTATTGTAACATGAACTACATAAAGCAATTGGTACACGTTTAACAGAACAACAGAAAAATTCGATAGTTATTGGCTAAACACCAAATGCTTATGATTGAGAAACTTCACAAAACTGATTACAATCTATCAAATCATAACTCGATATCTTTCTTTTCTCTCTTATGAAACCCTAACTCGGTTCATCTCATATATTCTAAAAGGTAGCCATAACTTGGTTTATATACCCTAATATGTTAGCGAAGACATTGCCAACTTTAGTTACAAAATCAATTAGGAAACACATTGTAATTAGAAAACAACTATGGCATTAGTCTTTTAAGTTCGTTGACTTATGACCTGGAGTCCAAAATTACCAACATGCGTTGTTCAAGCCGATCCAGAAGGATCCGCGCGACTTAGAATAATTGTACCCGACACTTGAGATGAAACGCCTGAAACCTGAAGCGTCTCATAAGTTGGGTTTGCACATGCACAAATAGTTCTTAAACATCGAATTTAACATAAACATCGAAAGTCTTACAAGCTGGTCAAATAAAAACTTTGTTCAACATTCAAGACATACGAATAATGCCAAAACCGCATGGATAACCCTTCCATGCCTAACAATCTTTATTCCTCATATGGTACTTGCTAACTTGGTATGCATACAATGGCCAACTACACGCTAAGTGAGTTCTAGATTAACTATATGACAGTTACTATAAATAATTACAATAACAAATGACGCGTCGAAGCACAAACATAAATGCATTTGAACATGTATAAAGCATAACAATCAAACTGACTAACAATACTAGTTAGAACTCGTATAATTGCAATGACTGATACACGCCATAAAGTCGGCGGCAAACTGTTGCTCGTACAAAGGGATCATAAACTGGTACCCATACAATGATACGAAGGGGTTCATAACTATGCCCATACAAAAGGGCCTGAACTGGTGCCCATACAAGCCTAAACTGGAATCCCAGAAAACAATTGTTTAATCAGTTTAAATAAACGTAAAGCTAGATTAACCGAATAATTAAATAAAAACTCAATCCAATCATAGATATAAGTCACAAAAAAACCATTAGTTCATACAGACCCTATACCTGAACTGGTCACTAGTGGTTTAGCCTTTGCATGTTCATGATGAGCTTTGGTTGGTCTTGATTTGGATGCATAAGAGACTAATCCAAAAACCCTTCTGTCGTCAAACTCTTCTGGCTAGTATAAAAGCAGTAGAAGTTCCAGGTTCATTTGGTCATTGTTCAATAGTTAAAGGACTCGAATTATAAACAGTTGTAATAGTTAGGTGAGTTGTTGGTTAGTTGAGTTCGTTGTATAAATACCGTATTGATCTGTAAATGAAAGTTAGCTATTAATTGTGTATCTTCTTCTCTCTTGATTCTCTATCTCAATTTCTAGCTAACAAATTGGTATCAAAGCAGTTCTTCCTTGGAACACGCTTGATTTCGCCACTATATCCATCAATCCTCCAATATGTTCTTTCTTTCTGTTTCAATTCTCAGAAATTGATCATTGTTTGATCAATTTCAATCTTCAGTACATTCAAAATCCATCCAATCTCATTTCAATTCTTCCAGAGTTGATCAATTGTTCGATCAATTCAGGTTTCCCCAATTTCAATCAATTTTGCCCTAAATTCGATTTTGTTTCAATCAGCCATGACTAATCGTAATATGTCAATGGATCAACGAGTACAAGAACACGATGTAGTCTTGAATCGCATGGAATCAGCTATCACGAAGAATGCCGAGAATATTGCTTCAATGAAGTCACAAATGGAAAATCAAATGAATGAGCTCATCCAAAGTATCCAGGCATTGAGCAATAATCAAAACAACAATCATCATAACCATGGCGCTGGTATGAATCAGCAGCCTATCAATTCACATCTACATGCTTTCCATAGCAGCCATAATCGCCTAACCAAGATAGATTTTCCGAAGTTCAATGGTGAAAACATAGAAGGGTGGCTATGCAGAACAGAGCATTTCTTTGAAATCGATGCCACTCCTGAAAACCTCAAGGTTCGTTATGCTGTAGTTCATTTAGAGGATGCAGCTTTACTTTGGCACCAATCATTTGTTAGATCTAGGGGTGGTAGTATTGAAGGAATGGTGTGGTATGAATACAAAGGATTTATAGTTTTTAGGCTTAAATCAGTATGCTATGGGTTCTTTAGCAGATTTGAAACAAACTAATCAACCTCTTGAGGACTTCTGTAAAGAGTTTGATCTAGCTTTGACTAGGGTTGATATTTGTGATGAATATGCTGTGAGCATGTTCTTAAGAGCCATTAGGCCAGAGATTGGAAATCCTGTGAAGTTGATTAGGCCAAAAACCTTACCAGAGGCTTACATGTTGGCAAGGGTTCAAAATGATAACCCATTAGATCCTTTAAGCCATCCAATTATTTACCAAATTATAGAACCATAGATTATGGCAATAGAAGTAGTGGTGGTGTGAATTTACCCTTGTTACCTGCTCCATCTTTGAAGTCTAAACTTTCTAATGCTAGGAAATTAAGCCATAAAGAAATTGAAGAAAAAAGGGCTATGAGTGAGTGTTTTGGATGTACAGAAAAGTACACTCCAACTCACATTTGTAAAAATTAACAATTGTTCTCTATTGAAATAGTGGAAATAGAGGAGGCAGAGTATCATGACCCTATGGAAATCTTAAGACAAGAATTACAAGATCCCTGCATTTCTTTAAATGCTATCATTGGAATGAATTCTTTTTCTACCATGAGAGTAAAAGGGTCAATTGGCACAAAACCCTTACAAATCCTTATAGATTCAGGTTTTACACCTAATTTCTTAGATAGAGGCTTGGCTACTAAGATGAAATGCCCTGTCAAATCTATTAAAGAACTGAGTATCACCATAGCTGATGGCAACAAATTACACTGCACTCATTTATGTGAAAATTTTAAATGGTGTATGCAAGGTAACTGGTTCACCACTGATGTGATGTTGATTTCACTGAGCAACTATGACATGGTCTTGGGAGTACAATGGCTGCAAACTCTCAATGACATTATGTGGAATTTCAAAGAGTTGACTATGAAATTTAAGGTGGCTGATAAGATGTTTGAGTTAAAAGGCAAAGATTTTGATGGTATGCAACTTTGTTATTCTGAGAAATTAGAAAGTTTATTGACATAAGGGGTGGCTTCTGCACAATTATACAGCTTGCAAACTGTGGGCGGTGATTCTTTGTAACACCGTGAAATTACCCCATCCAATTTTGGGCTAAAAATGTAAATTTTAGAAGTTAAAGGGCAAAAATTGCCAAATCTGGAAGTAGAAGGACTGGAAATTGAAAATTTGAAATTCATGCATCTTCGCGTATCACGAAGATGCAAAGCCGAACATCTTCGCGTATCGCGAACTTGCTGGCACACGATTCAAAGTTATCCAGTGACGTGGCGACACGTGGCAGCACCCGGTTGACATGCAAAATTGCGGCGCCGTACATGCAACTTCCTGTATCGCGAACCGCCTTAGGCTGCATCTTCGCGTATCGCGAAGATGCACAATTTCGGCTATAAATAGGGCAGCCACGAGTTCAGTCGTTTTCATCCCATTTTCACACTTATTTCACACATTTAACCTAGGGAATCGTGCCAAGAGTGTTCTGGGGTTCCGAGGGCTGTTCTTGTGAAGAAACGAGGTGTTGTTACGCTGATAAATGAGTTGCTGATCTCGTAAACAAAGCACGAGCTGAACTGCTACTATTTTCTTGTTTTCACTATTATCTAGCCGACTAAGGTAGGATTAAGGTTAAGTTACTTTACTAGTTACTTTATTATATAGTTATTAGAACCTAGTTAAGGATATAGTCGTTAAACTGTAAATGTTTTGCAAGAAATGTTTTACAAAGTAAAGATGTTACTTCCATGTGAAGTAATGTTATCAAACTATTATTTTGAGGGGCACGTAGTAACTGGAATGGGGATATCTTTAGTAGACTCTTCTTGCCTAAGGAAAGTAATTCGTACACATCCCAATGGATATCATTTATTAGGCCAAAACGTGCTATTCCAAACGTCATATGTAAATCCAAAAGTATTTTCATAAAACGACTATAACTATACTAAGGTTAGGTCAGACCTAAGAGTCTGCTGATCAGACCTCGAGTCTGCTGAACTGAATCAGACCTAAGAATCTGCTGATCAGACCTCGAGTCGGCTGAAACTGTAACAGACTTCTGCTGAATAAAATCTACCAACTAGGTACTTATGCATGCCTATTACAAATATAGGTTGATAGCATACTAAGAAGAGAAGTTCTTATATTGTTAACTGATAATACAAGGTGAACACGTTAACCTTTTATGGCCTGAACTGATTTTACTTTTGTAATAGACAGGTTGTTTTTTGCAAAGAGTCTGATAAATGTTTGCATGAGATATTATCTCTAAAATCGTTATAACACAAAATAGATAATAAAAGCAACTCAGACCGAATACACATGTGTCTGGATCCATACATAACTGATAATTAGCATACAAACCAAGTCAGTTATAACTGGTTCTCCAGTAGGGTCACATAGCCTAGGGTAGGGGTGTGCAGTTTCCGGGTAGGACCCAAAAAACCCGACAACCGACCCGATAAAACACCGAAACCGGACCTACCTTATTTAACTCGGTCGAAAATCGGTTCCATTTTTGCAAATTTCGGTTTCGGTCTCGAGTTCGGTTTTCCGACCAAAAACTCGCCTGAAACCCGGACCGACCCGAAGAATATGGTTTGTGGAGAAAGGTTGAGAATTGATTTTCTTTATCTTTATCCTGATTTTGATAACCGGTATTGTTCATCATTCTTGTGCTCAAATTAGAACTTCAAATGACCTTCATACTTTCTGATATTCGTTGTGGCGGCTGGTAAGGATGAAAAACCCTAGTGATATATCAGTTGTATATATGCAGATGGGTTATTATCATTAAAGGGAAGGTTAGCAAGTTACAACTCTTGTACAAGAAAGTACAAGTTGTTAAAGCTCTTTAATTTAGGTTTTGAATTTTTTTGATCTGGAAACTGAAAAGGTATATTCGTTATTCACAATATAATTCTTTTAACAAATAATATAACTTAAAAAAGGAAAAAAATCAAATTAATGAAAGAAAATACTGACACACTTTATATAAAATTAAATAAAAAACTTAATTTAAAAAAGAAAAAAAAGTACAAAAGTTTGATATATGGGCTGTCATGGTACTATAATCAGACTCAGTCTCACCTTTTGAAACCCAAATGCAATACACCATCTTCCTTATTTATTCTATAACGTGCCGCTAGCTACCGGAATAAGTTCCGGCTATCATTTTCACTCTTTTCTTTTAATCTCAATCTATCTAAGCAACAATTTAATAGGGTCCAACGCCTTTTCCGCGCCACTGCTGCTTTTGCGTGGAATTTCTTTTTTTCGGCTAGTTATTTCAGCTCTCACTCTTAATTTTAACTCGGTCTCGGTACAACCCGAAAACCAGACTAGCTAGAACCAATCCGGCAGAAACCAAGTGGAGCAAAAAAGGTCCGGTCGTCGGTCTGAATTTTCGTAGACTTCCGGTTTCGGGCCGGGTCGGGTTTTTTCCGGTTCGGTTCGGGTTTTGCAAAATGAACAGCCCTAGCCTAGGGGAAGGTTGTCTCCGAACAGGGGCTATGAACTCGGGGAACCTTTGAATTGTGTGTGTAGGGCAGTGGCACAAATTCTGGGAATGGACAGGCATTCCTGCTGAGATTGCGAACAGAAAACTATATATGTATTTAACGACTGTTATAAACTGTTTTATCAAGTCAACGTTTCACCAGCATGTAGCTGACGTGTTTTTCCCACCCGTGCAGGTAACTAAATGTCAATAGATGGTATACAAGGATTGGAGTCATTAGAAGATCGCTATGGATGGCTCGATTTTGATAATTATAAAATCCTTGTAATATTAATATCACTGTTTTGTAAAACTGAAACTCGGGTATTAAATTCCTGAGTGATTTTGATAATGTAAATTAATATTTTAATCTATAAGACTTCCGCTAAAAAGAACCTGCTACTCTGATATATTTACAAAACAGGTACCAACTGATAGTCACACGCCTAGGCCCTGAGACGGGGTGTGACAGGTTGGTATCAGAGACCATCGGTTTCAGCGAATTAGGTATTAACATTATTAGTACCTAAGCTTTAACCATTTATCTGATAAGTAGGGATAATATATGATTGGTAGTCTACCTATCCCCAAGTTTATATATGTGCAGATGTCATATACAAATTATTATGGACAAAAATGTCAGGTTACGAGGAGGTCAAATTCTGCCCCCGATGCTGAGCCGTCTGATAGAGCAAGTACAAATTTTGGTCCTAGGTGGCCAACTGTATCGGTGAACCCGACTGAACCGGTGTATACAAACCCGGCTGATCTGAATAACTTTAATAATCTGATGAATCCAAACCTGATGAATCAGATGAACCTTTTTGGTCATATAGATCCCTACCTGGCTTACGGAGGCCAACCATTATATGCTCCGGGTAGCCCCGAGATGCCAATTGAAATATCAAGTGACACATCGGAAAGTGTTCCGCTAACTGGTACTCCAAACTACTATCCATATGATATGGAAGTTCAAAGTAGGGTTAAACAGGAAACAATTACTGAATCCTCGAGTTGGATAGACTGCCATTCCAACCTGAGTGTGTGGCATTTTGGATCACCGCCACCGGGTGCCCAAATTATAGCTAGACCAAGTCAAGGACCGATTCACTATTTTAAAGTTCCTGGATTTCCACCATATCGACGTCCTATGTCAACTGAATCTGAACAAGCAAATGAGATTCGAGAGACAGCTCGTTTAGTTGAGGAATTCTATACTTAAAACATTCCCGATGAGGAGATACAGGCTTATGTAGCAAATCCTCATCTTTACCCAAGGGAAACAGCTTATCTTTTTCCTTCGGCATCCGCACTAGTAGGGTATCCTAACCAACCCAACTCGGTGATGGATGAATTAAGGAACGAAAGAGTTAAGAAGAAAAAGATAAGTAATAAGATCATTAAAAAGTGTGACAAGATGAAGAGTTTGGTTAAGAAATGGGCTAAGGACTAGGATTATATTTATGTTGTTGTTAAAGCATGTTTTTATTCTGTCCTTATGTAATATATTTGTGTGAAAAAAATAAAAGACTGTGTTTTGAAACCGTGTATTTATTTGAATTATAGAATGTCTAAACAAAGAACTCTTGAAAATCAAAGGAGCCAAGCTGATAAAGGCAAAGCCCCTGAAAATAATACTAAATCAATTCCGGAAGAATATAGTGGAGGAATTTGTGACATGATAAAGGAAACAGTTTCCCCGTTAATCAAAGAAGCTGTGACTCCTCTAATAAAAATTGTTCAAGAACACACTGCAAATTCTAAAAGTTTGGCTAAATCAAAATCAACAAAACAAGTACAGCCAAGCCACAGTGTGTCTGTGCACTCTAAAAAGAAAGAATCAAAGAGAACAAGAGATTAGAAAGACAAGAAAGAGGAAGGTTATGAAAGTTCTACGGCTGAGCATGTCCCAAGCAAGATAAAAAGAGTAAAAGTTGATACGGGATGTACTTTTAAAGACTTCCAAGTATATAAACAGAAAGAGTTCTATGGAGACAAAGGAGCAATAACTACGCTTCGATGGCTTGAAGAGATGGAGTCTATTGTGATTATAAGCAAATGTACTGAAAGGGAAAGTATCTAGTACTCGTCCCAGATGTTCAAGGGAGAGGCGCTGGAATGGTGGAATACATTGGTTGACGTGAAGGTGATGGTTGGGTAAAAGTTAGTTTATTTTATATATTAATTAGTTAATTTTAGTTTAGTAATCGAATGAACATTGGTACTTCAAGCGTTGTTATGTGTTTTCAGAACATTGGAAGCTTTGGAGCTTAACGAGGATATTTACGGGCTTGGAATGAAGATCGAGAAATGAGAGATTAGACATGCACGCATCACGAGGTAGTCAAGAAAAGAAAAAAAATCTGAAGTTTTACATCTTCACGATACGCGAAGATGCAAAGAAGGGTAACTTCGCAATACGCGAAGTTGCAGAAATCTGGCCGCGACTATTTTGTCCTTCGCGATACACGAAGAAGCATGCTGATCATCTTCGCGATATGCGAAGATGCTTAACTCGGCCAAAAATTTAGGTTTTCCCTATATAAACCCCTTAACCTCCCCATTCGGATTATCACGACTTCCAGAGGCAGAAGAGGTGTTCTAGGGCGACTTTCAGCCATCCCAAAGTTTCCGGTTTGTCCTACGATCATATGTTCATCAAGATAAGTGCTTTAACGATTATGTCGATATCCGGCTAGTCGTGTGTGTTCGTTCTGGCTAAGGTTTTGTGTGAAATACTGTTATGATCAGATTCTTATGCTTAATGATTATAGCTTGATTGATTTTATATGAATTTATCTTGCTTAATTAGTTATTTGGTTGATTAAAGTTTGTGTTTGCGATTATTGATTTGTGTAACGTTTGTTTGGTTGTTCATCAATATTTAGGGTTTAAGCTCTTATGTCATTGAACTAAAATCATCAAACCTTATCATTGAGTTAACCTAGACATAGCTTTGACAATTGTGGAGTCCGGGTTCATTTGTGACAACAATTCGGTTAGGGTATTGTTTGTCATCATAAATCAAACCATAGGACTAGCAATTATTATAAAACCAAAGACTAGATAATATGGGATTAACGTATGGAACACATAACCCGAACCTAGAATGAATACTTTTAATTAATATTGTTTACAAATTGTTTTAAGTAATCATTAGTTTTAATTAAATCTTTTTCTAAAAACCGCTTGACATCGTCTGTCCGCTTAGATTAAATAATTAGTTATAAATTAAATAAACTTGCACTTTCCTTGAGTCCCTGAGGAGACGACCTTACTTACCCGTACTAGTTATAGGTTATTTAAGTCTTTAATTAATTATTTTTGAGTAGACCGCGAAAGCCTACGTCAGAAGGGAAGAAGCAATTTGTATAATCTTGAATGGAAAACTTTTAAAGAATTGATCAAGCACAGATTCTGTCATATTCACGAGGTTGATCAAATTCAAACCAAGCTTTGGAACCACAAAGTTATTGGCACCAATATCAAGGAATACAACACTAAATTCCTTGAGTATTGTCGACTTGTACCGCATTTTGTTACACCATAATATAACAAGGTGACGCGGTATATTTATGGGTTGCCAAAGGAAATCCATGATCATGTGAGATCACACATGCCTGCTACTATCGAGTCTACTGTTGAGCTTGCTGGTAATTTATTGGAAAGTATGATCAGAAATAAAGAAGAGGAAAAGAAGATTGTGGTTGAGAAAAAGAGAGAGAATGATGGTAAGAAAAGATTCGAGAAAGGTAGAGAAGGGTCGAGTGTGTTTAATCGGCTGTTGTGTAAAAATTGTGGAAAACGACATGATGGGAGATGTTTAAAGCCTACCCCCAAAGTTGATGTTCGCAAGTTCGATCCATATTCGACTTGCAACTTTTGCAAGAGGCCAGGTCACAAAGAAGAGGATTGTAGAAAGAAACTGATTGTTTGTTTTGAGTGTGGTGAAAAAGGTCATTTTAGTGCTGAATGCACTAAAAAGAAACCAGTAGCTGGAGGCGCCAGTGGTAGTGGTGCCAAGAATGAAGGAAAAAGGGGATCGCCCCGCGCATTTATGTTGAACACTCAAAAGGCGGGAGAATTGCAAGACGTGATTACCGGTACGTTTCCTATTAATAACGTTTATGCTAGAGTATTGTTTGACTCAGGAGCCAATCAAAGCTTTATAGATTATAAGTTTTGCAATTTGTTAAATGAACATCTAGCTAAATTAAATAACCATTATGAAGTAGAAACTGCTAATGGACATCTAATCCAAATATCTGAAATATTAAGTAGTTATATTTTCTTAGCTGGGTATGAGTTGTCAGTACAACTTTTACCTATGGAGTTAGCTGGATTTGATGTAATACTAGGAATGGATTGGTTAGCTGCCAACCAAGCCCGAATCCACTGTAATGAAAAAACCATAGACCTACTAACTCCGAGAAAGTCATTCGAATAGCTGGTGACAAAGAAGCTGGTAGTATTGGAATCATTTCAAAAATCAAGGTGAGTCATTTTTTGGGTAAAGATTGCCTAGCCTTTATGGCATACGTTACTAAGGAACCTGAACCTAAGAAGATAGATGAAGTACCGATTGTTTCTGAATTCAAGGACGTGTTCCCTGATGAATTGCCTGGAATCCCACCTGATCGAGAAGTTGAGTTTAAAATAGACTTAATTCCGGGAACAGCTCCGATTGCTAAATCTCCATACAGGCTAGCACCGACTGAAATGAAAGAATTAAAGAAACAACTAGACGAATTATTGAAGAAGGGATTTATTCGACCGAGTTCTTCACCTAGGGGAGCTCCAGTTCTGTTTGTCAAGAAGAAAGATGGGTTAATGAGAATGTGCATAGACTATCGAGAGCTGAATAAAGTTACGATCAAGAATCGCTATCCACTCCCGAGAATAGACGATTTATTCGATCAACTCCAAGGTGCAAGCTGTTTTCCAAAGATTGATTTGAGATCCGGATATCACCAACTGAAGGTTCAAGAAGATGATATATCAAAGACTGCATTCAGAACCCGATACGGACATTATGAGTTCATTGTTATGCCATTTGGACTCACTAATGCTCCAACAGCATCCATGGATATGATGAAACGAATCTGTAAACCATACTTGGATAAGTTTGTTATCGTCTTTATTGATGACATACTTATCTATTCAAAGTCGAAGGAAGATTATCAAGCTCATCTTAGAACTACATTAGAAACATTGAGGAAGGAGAAGCTGTATGCTAAATACTCAAAGTGTGAGTGCTGGTTGTCCGAAGTTCAATTCCTTGGACACATTGTTAATGAGAAAGGTATTCAAGTGGATCCAGCCAAGATTGAAGCAATTACGAAATGGGAGAAACCCAAGACCCCAACACAAGTTAGAAGTTTTCTGGGGTTAGCTGGTTATTATAGAAGATTCATACAAAACTTTTCAAGAATAGCGGTTCCACTAACTTCACTTACCCGAAAATTTACTAAATTTGAATGGGGACCGAAACAAGAAGAAGCATTTGAAACACTAAAGCAAAAACTAACAAATGCACCTATCTTAGCCTTACCAGAAGGTCAAGATAATTTTATTGTATACTGTGACGCTTCACACACAGGTATGGGGTGCGTTTTACTGCAAGGAAAGAAAGTAATTGCTTATGCTTCAAGGCAGTTAAAGGTTCACGAGAAGAATTACACCACTCATGATCTCGAATTAGGAGCTATAATTTTTGCACTAAAGTTATGCCGACATTATTTATATGGTTTAAAGTTTACTTTTTATACTGATCATAAAAGTTTAAAGCATATATTTGACCAGAAAGAGTTAAACATGGGACAAAGGCGATGGATGGAAACATTAAATGATTATGATTGTGAAATCGTTTATCATGAAGGAAAAGCCAATGTTGTGGCTGATGCTTTGAGCAGAAAGGAACACGATAAGCTGAAAAGAGTACGAGCTCTGAGGTTAGAGCTTAAGATTGATCTATTAACTGAAATCAAAGAAGCTCAGAAGTTGGCACTAGAAGAAAATAACATAAAGGCTGAAAAAGAAAATGGAACAATAGATCAATTAGTTAAAGGCAATGATGATATACTCAGATTAAGGAAAAAAACTGAGTACCAATGGTTGGGAGTTTGCGAGAAAAAATATTGGAAGAACTCACAAGTCAAGGTATATGATGCATCCGGTAAGTGACAAGATGTATCATAATCTCAAAGATAATTATTGGTGGATTGGAATGAAGAAAGAAATTGCCTTATATGTGACAAAATGTTTAACATGTTCCAAGGGGAAAGCCGAACATCAAAAGCCACTGGGTTTGTTAACACAACCCGAGATACCAATCTGGAAATGGGATATGATTACTATGGATTTCATAATGAAATTACCAAAGACGTCCCGACAAAATGATGCTATTTGGGTTATTGTTGTTAGACTAACCAAATCCTCTCATTTCATTCCTATTCAAGAAACGTTTAGTATGGACAAGTTGGCACAGTTGTATGTGGAAAATATTGTATCATTGCACGGCGTGCCATTATCTATTATCTCTGATCGAGATAGTCGATTCACTTCTAATTTTTGGAAAAGTTTTCAAAAATCAATGGGTACACGTTTAAATTTAAGTACTGCTTATCACTCACAAACTGACGGACAAAGTGAAAGGACAATTCAAACTTTAGAAGATATGCTTCGTGCTTGTGTTATAAACTTAGGTGGTAGTTGGGATACTCACCTATCTTTAATGGAATTTTCATATAATAATAGTTATCACACAAGCATATAGATGGCACCATATGAAGCATTATATGGACGAGAGTGTCGAACACCTGTATGTTGGTCGGAAATCGGTGATAATCAGTTATCAGGTCCCGGAATTGTTCAACAAACAACTGATCAAATAATTCAAATTCGAGAAGGTTGAAAGCAGCACGTAATAGACAAAAGAGTTATACTGATATAAGACGTAAATCGTTAGAGTTTAAAGAAGGAGATAAAGTGTTGCTTAAGGTATCTCCTTGGAAAGGCGTTGTTCGTTTTGGGAAGAAAGGAAAGTTGAGTCCACGATTTGTTGGACCATTTAAAATTGTTGAAAGAATAGGTCCCGTAGCCTATCGATTATAGTTACCAGAAGAGATGCAGGGAATCCACGATGTGTTTCACGTATTGAATCTGCGTAAATGTTTAGCAGATGAAACACTCGTAATGCCTTTGAAAGATGTGCAAGCGAATGAAAAACTCAAGTTTGTAGAGGAGCCAATTCAAATTGAGGATAGTCAAACCAAGTTCCTAAAGCGTAAAAGATTGAAATTGGTAAAAGTTAGATGGAATTCACGAAGAGGTCCGAAATTCACTTTGGAACTTGAATCTGAGATGAAAAGAAAGTATCCACATCTCTTTACATAAATCTCAAGGATGAGATTTTTCAAAAGGTGGGAAGGATGTAACACCGTGAAAATAGCCCATCCAATTTTGGACTAAAAATGTAAATTTTAGAAGTTAAAGGGCTAAAAATGCCAAATCTAGAAGTAGAAGGACTGAAAATTGAAATTATGAAATTCATGCATCTTCGCGTATCACAAAGATGCAAAGCTGAACATTTTCGCGTATCGCGAACTTGCTGGCACACGATTCAAAGTTATCCAGTGACGTGGTGACACGTGGCAGCACCCGGTTGACATGCAAAATTGCGGCGCCGTACGTGCAACTTCGAGTATCGTGAACCGCCTTAGGCTGCATCTTCACGTATCGTGAAGATGCACAATTTCGGCTATAAATAGGGCAACCACGAGTTCAATCGTTTTCATCCCATTTTCACACTTATTTCACACATTTAACCTAGGGAATTGTGCCAAGAGTGTTCTGGGGTTCCGAGGGCTGTTCTTGTGAAGAAACGAGGTGTTGTTACGCTGATAAACGAGTTGCTGATCTCGTAAACAAAGCACGAGCTGAACCGCTTCTGTTTTCTTGTTTTCATTATTATCTAGCCGACTAAGGTAGGATTAAGGTTAAGTTACTTTATTATATAGTTATTAGAACCTAGTTAAGGATATAGTCGTTAAACTGTAAATGTTTTCCAAGAAATGTTTTACAAATTAAAGATGTTACTTCCACATGAAGTAATGTTATCAAACTATTATTTTGACGGGCACGTAGTAACTGGAAAAGGGATATCAGTAGTAGACTCTTCTTGCCTAAGAAAAGTAATTTGTACACATCCTAATCAACCGCGTGACCTGTTTGCTTACATGGAGAAGTTTGCCAACGTGATATCCTTTGTTAGGCCAAAGCGTGCTATTCCAAATGTCATATGTAAATCCAAAAGTATTTTCATAAAACGACTATAACTATAATAAGGTTAGGTCGGACCTAAGAGTCTGCTAATCAGACCTTGAGTCTGCTGAACTGAATCAGACCTAAGAGTCTGCTGATCAGACCTCGAGTCTGCTGAAACTGTAATAGACTTAAAGTCTGCTGAATAAAATCTACCAACTAGGTACTTATGCATGCCTATTACAAATATAGGTTGATAGCATACTGAGAAGAGAAGTTCTGATATTGTCAACTGATAATACAAGGTGAACACGTTAACCTTTTATGGTCTGAACTGATTTTACTCTTGTAATAGACAGGTTGTTTATTGCAAAGAGTCTGATAAATGTTTGCATGAGATATTATCTCTAAAATTGTTATAATACAAAATAAATAATAAAAGCAACTCAGACCGAATACACATGTGTCTGGATCCATATATAACTGATAATTGGCATACAAACCAAGTCAGTCATAACCGGTTCTCCAACAGGGTCACATAGCCTAGGGGAAGGTTGTCTCCGAATAGGGGATATGTACTCGGGGAACCTTTGAATTGTGTGTGTAGGGCAGTGATACAAATTCCGGGAATGGACAGGCATTCCTGCTGAGATTGTGAACAAAAAACTATATTTGTATTTAACGACTGTTATAAACTATTTTATCAAGTCAACGTTTCACCAGCATATAGCTGACATGTTTTTCCCACCCGTGCAGGTAACTAAATGTCAATAGATGGTATACAAGGATTGGAGTCATTAGAAGATCGCTATTGATGGCTCGATTTTGATAATTATAAAATCCTTGTAATATTAATATCGCTGTTTTGTAAAACTGAAACTCGGGTATTAAATTCCCGAGTGATTTTGATAATGTAAATTAATATTTTAATCTATAAGACTTCCGCTAAAAAGAACCTGCTACTCTGATGTATTTGCAAAACATGTACCAAACTGATAGTCACACACGCCTAGCCCTGAGACGGGGTGTGACATTCTTTTCAACATGACACCACTATTTCCCAAATTACCCCTAACAATCAGTTGGACACTCTATTGAAACAGTTTCAAGATATGTGTGAGGTACCAACTACATTACCACCTAAAAGAAATTGTGATCATAGAATATTGTTAAAAGATGAAAATGTCACAATAAATCAAAGAGCTTATAGATATCCTGCTGGTGAAAAAGATGTGTTGGAAAAATTGACTCAAGAGTTGTTAGATGCTGGTACAATTAGGAACAGTCAGAGTACATTTGTCTCACCAGTGGTCTTAGTAAAAAAGAAAGATAGCAGTTGGCGATTTTGTGTTGATTACCGACAACTTAATTAATGAAGAATTATTGGATGAATTAGGGGGGCTACCGTGTTCTCTAAGCTAGATTTAAGGGTTGGCTACCATCAAATAAGAATGGATGATAGGGACATCCATAAAACAGCCTTTAGTACACACAAAGGGTTGTTTGAGTTTGTGGTAATGCCCTTTGGGTTGACCAACGCTCCTGCAACATTTTAGTCTTTAATGAATGAAACCTTCAAGCCCTTATTAAGGAAAACCACACTGGTTTTCTTTGATGGCATATTGGTGTAAAGTCCCACTATGTCTCAACATGTACTTGATCTTGAACAAGTTCTAAGCCTGATGATCAGAAAACATTCATTAATGTCCAAGCAGTCCAAGTGTTCATTGAGGGGGGGGGGGGGGGGGGGGGGGGGGCTACAGTGGAGTATTGGGTCATATAATTTCTGGCCAAGGTGTATAAACTGATCCTAAGAAAATTTTAGCCATTAAGGAATGGCCTATTCCTCAAAATCTCAACAGTTAAGAGGTTTTTGGGACTAGCCGGCTATTATAGAAGATTTATCAAAAGTTTTGGCATTTGTGCAAGACCTTTGACTGAATTATTGAAAAAGGATGAATCTTTTATATGGACTATTACCGTACAAGAAGCATTTGATCAGTTAAAACTTGCCTTAACTTCTGCACCAGTTCTGGCTCTTCCTAGCTTCACAAAGACATCTGTGATTGAAACTGATGCTTCCTCCAAGGGTATGGGTGCTATTCTTATGCAGGAAGGTCATCCTAATTGCCTTTATTAGCAAGGCTTTTTCTGTAAGACAGCTTACCTCTTTCAGTTTATGAGAAATAACTCTTAGCAATTATGATGGCTATTAAGCAATGACATCATTATCTGATTGCTAAAAGGTTCTTAATTAAAACTGATCATAAGAGCTTAAAGTTCTTATTAACCCAGAAAATTACTAGTCCACTTCAAACAAATCTTGGTTGGCCAAATTAATGGGTTACACTTATGATATAGTGTATAAAAAAGGAACCGAAAATTTAGTTGCTGATGGCTTATCTAGAATGCAGGGGTTGGCCTTATTTGAATTGGGTATGAGTACTATTGATCCTATGTTGTTACAGAGGATTAAAGCTTCTTGGGAATATGATGCACACCTTCAATCCATTATTCAGAAATTGGTGCAGGGATAATCAGTGATAATCTGCTAAGAAGGAAGACTAAGTTGTGGATTGGCAATGACAGCCAGTTAAAGAAAGATATTTTGGAATTATTTCATTCTTCGGCGGTGGGGGCTCATTCAGGTTATGTCCCGACTTAGAAAAAGGTACAAAATTTTTGTTATTGGAAAGGCTGCTCTAAAGATGTGTGTCAGTTTGTTAAAGATTGTCACCAGTGTCAACAGGCTAAATATAAACCTGTTGCTACTCCTAGTTTATTGCAACCTCTGCCAACCCCTACCCATATATTCACTGACATTTCAATGAACTTTAATTCTGGATTACCAAAAATTCAGGGCAAAGACACTATTTTGGTTATTGTTGACAGACTAACCAAATATGCCCATGTTACCCCTCTAGCCCATCCTTTTACTGCACCTCAAATAGCCCAAATTTTTCTTGATACCATCTTTAAACTACATGGAAATCCTCTTACCATTGTGTCTGACCGTGATCCAATTTTTGTAAGTAAGTTTTGGAGAGAATTCATGAAACTGCAGGGCATTAAGTTAGCATATTCCACTGCATATCACCCCTAGAGTGATGGTCAGACGGAGGTTCTAAACAGATGCTTGGAAACCTATCTAAGATGTATAGTGGTTGAAATGGTTAAGCTTGGCTGAATGGTGGTATAATACCACCTTTCATT